>NW_027477341.1:0-80435 GCF_051020955.1 Megalopta genalis | reverse complement strand
AAACGAGTTAGCTTCAAAATCCAAGCGATACACATGATTTAGCTTCAAATACTTGCGATATAAGTGATGTAGATTCAACTGCAGGCGCAACGCACGAGTTAGCTTCAAATCCATGCGAAACACATGATTCAGCTGCAAATCAATGCGATGTAGAAGGCTTAGCTTCAAATCCATGCAAAACACGTGATTTAGGATCCAATCAATGCGAAGTAGAAGGCTTAGCTTCAAATCCAAGCGAAACAAATGGTTTAGCTTCAAATACTTATGATATACGTTATTGAGATTTAACTGTATGCGAAACAAACGAGTTACCTTCAAATCCACGCGAAACACATGATTTAGCTGCAAATTAATGCGATGTAGAAGGTTTAGCTCCAAATCCATGCGAAACAAATGATTTAGCTTCAAACACTTGGGGTATAAGTGATATAGCTTCAAATGCAGACTAATCAAACGAGTTAGCTTCAAAATCCAAGCGATACACATGATTTAGCTTCAAATACTTGCGATATAAGTGATGTAGATTCAACTGCAGGCGCAACGCACGAGTTAGCTTCAAATCCATGCGAAACACATGATTTAGCTGCAAATCGTTGCGATGTAGAAGGTTCAGCTTCAAATCCATGCGATACACAAGATTTAGCTTCAAATCAATTCGATGTAGAAGGTTCAGCTTCAAATCCATGCGACACATATGATTTAGCTTCAAATACTTGCGATATAAGTGATATAGCTTCAAAAGCAGGAGGAACAAACGAGGTAGCTTCAGTTCTATGCGAAACAAATGATTTAGCTTCAAATGAATGCGAAGTAGAAGGCTTAGCTTCAAATCCATGCGAAACAAATGATTTAGCTACAAATACTTGTGATATACATTATTTAGCTACAACTGCATGCGAAACAAACGAGTTAGCTTCAAATCCATGCGAAACACATGATTTAGCTTAAAATCAATGCGATGTAGAAGGTTTAGCTTCAAATCCATGCGAAACAAATGATTTAGCTTCAAATCAATGCGGAGTAGAAGTCTTAGCTTCAAATCCATGCGAAACAAATGATTTAGCTACAAATACTTGTGATATACATTATTTAGCTACAACTGCATGCGAAACAAACGAGTTAGCTTCAGATCCATGCGAAACACATGATTTAGTTGCAAATCAATGCGATGTAGAGGGTTTAGCTTCAAATCCATGCGAAACAAATGATTTAGCTTCAAATCAATGCGGAGTAGAAGTCTTAGCTTCAAATCCATGTGAAACAAATGGTTTAGCTACAAATACTTGTGATATACATTATTTAGCTACAACTGCATGCGAAACAAACGAGTTAGCTTCAGATCGATGCGAAACACATGATTTAGCTTAAAATCAATGCGATGTAGACGGTTTAGCTTCAAATCCATGCGAAACAAATGATTTTGCTTCACACACTTGGGATATAGGTGTTATAGCTTCAACTGCATGCGAAACAAACGAGTTGCCTTCAAATCCACGCGAAACACATGAGTTGGCTTCAAATCAATGCGATGTAGACGGTTTAGCTTCAAATCCATACGAAACAAATGATTGAGGTTCAAACACTTGGCATAAATGTGATATAGCTTCAACTGCATGCGAAACAATCGAGTTACCTTCAAATCCACGCGAAACACATGAATTGGTTCAAATAAATGCGATGTAGAAGGTTTAGCTTCAAATTCAAGCGAAAAACATGATTTAGCTTCAAATACTTGCAATATAAGTGATATAGATTCAAATACAGCCGAAACGAACGAGTTAGCTTCAGAGCCATGCGAAACACATGATTCATTTGCAAATCAATGCGATGTAGAAGGTTCAGCTTCAAATCCATGCAAAACACGTGATTTAGCTTGCAATTAATGCCAAGGAGAAGGCTTAGCTTCAAATCCATGCGAAACAAATGGTTTAGCTTCAAATACTTGTGATATACGTTATTTAGATTTAACTGTATGCGCAACGAACGAGTTAGCTTCAAATCCAAGCGAAACACATGATTTAGCTGCAAATCAATGCGATGTAGAAGGTTTAGCTCCAAATCCATGCGAAACAAATGATTTATCTTCAAACACTTGGCGTATATGTGATATAGCTTCAAATGCAGACTAATCAAACGAGTTAGCTTCAAAATCCACGCGATACACATGATTTAGCTTCAAATACTTGCGATATAAGTGATGTAGATTCAACTGCAGGCCAAACGAACGAGTTAGCTTCAAATCCATGCGAAACACATGATTTAGCTGCAAATCAATGCGGTGTAGAAGGTTTAGCTTCAAATCCATGCGATACACAAGATTTAGCTTCAAATCAATTCGATGTAGTAGGTTCAGCTTCAAATCCATGCGACACATATGATTTAGCTTCAAATACTTGCGATATAAGTCATATAGCTTCAAAAGCAGGAGGAACAAACGAGGTAGCTTCAGTTCTATGCGAAACAAATGATTTAGCTTCAAATCAATGCGAAGTAGCAGGCTTAGCTTCAAATCCATGCGAAACAAATGATTTAGCTACAAATACTCGTGATATACACTTTTTAGCTACAACTGCATGCGAAACAAACGAGTTAGCTTCAAATCCAAGAGAAACACGTGATTTAGCTTCCAATTAATGCGAAGTAGAAGGCTTAGCTTCAAATCCATGCGAAACAAATGGTTTAGCTTCAATTACTTGTGATATACGTTATTGAGATTTAACTGTATGCGCAACGAACGAGTTAGCTTCAAATCCATGCGAAACACATGATTTAGCTGCAAATCAATGCGATGTAGAAGGTTTAGCTTCAGTTCTATGCAAAACAAATGAGTTAGCTTCAAATCAATGCGATGTAGAAGGTTTAGCTTCAAATCCATGTGAAACAAATGATTGAGCTTCAAACACTTGGGATAAATGTGATATAACTTCAACTGCATGCGAAACAAACGAGTTACCTTCAAATCCACGCGAAACACATGAATTGGTTCAAATGAATGCGATGTAGAAGGTTTAGCTTCAAATCCAAGCGAAACACATGATTTTGCTACAAATAGTTGCGATATAAGTGATATAGATTCAAATACAGGCGAAACGAACGAGTTAGCTTCAAATCCATGCGAAACACATGATTCATTTGCAAATCAATGCGATGTAGAAGGTTCAGATTCAAATCCATGCAAAACTCGTGATTTAGCTACCAATTAATGCGAAGTAGAAGGCTTAGCTTCAAATGCATGCGAAACAAATGGTTTAGCTTCAAATACTTTTGATATACGTTATTTAGATTTAACTGTATGCGCAACGAACGAGTTAGCTTCAAATCCAAGCGAAACACATGATTTAGCTGCAAATCAATGCGATGTAGAAGGTTTAGCTCCAAATCCATGCGAAACAAATGATTTATCTTCAAACACTTGGCGTATAAGTGATATAGCTTCAAATGCAGACTAATCAAACGAGTTAGCTTCAAAATCCACGCGATACACATGATTTAGCTTCAAATACTTGCGATATAAGTGATGTAGATTCAACTGCAGGCCAAACGAACGAGTTAGCTTCAAATCCATGCGATACACAAGATTTAGCTTCAAATCAATTCGATGTAGTAGGTTCAGCTTCAAATCCATGCGACACATATGATTTAGCTTCAAATACTTGCGATATAAGTCATATAGCTTCAAAAGCAGGAGGAACAAACGAGGTAGCTTCAGTTCTATGCGAAACAAATGATTTAGCTTCAAATCAATGCGAAGTAGCAGGCTTAGCTTCAAATACATGCGAAACAAATGATTTAGCTACAAATACTCGTGATATACACTTTTTAGCTACAACTGCATGCGAAACAAACGAGTTAGCTTCAAATCCATGCGAAACACATGATTTAGCTTAAAATCAATGCGATGTAGAAGGTTTAGCTTCAAATCCATGCGAAACAAATGATTGAGCTTCAAACACTTGGGATATAGGTGGTATAGCTCCAACTGCATGCGAAACAAACGAGTTACCTTCAAATCCACGCGAAACACATGAATTGGTTCAAATGAATGCGATGTAGAAGGTTTAGCTGCAAATCCAAGAGAAACACGTGATTTAGCTTCCAATTAATGCGAAGTAGAAGGCTTAGCTTCAAATCCATGCAAAACAAATGGTTTAGCTTCAATTACTTGTGATATACGTTATTGAGATTTAACTGTATGCGCAACGAACGAGTTAGCTTCAAATCCATGCGAAACACATGATTTAGCTGCAAATCAATGCGATGTAGAAGGTTTAGCTTCAGTTCTATGCAAAACAAATGAGTTAGCTTCAAATCAATGCGATGTAGAAGGTTTAGCTTCAAATCCATGTGAAACAAATGATTGAGCTTCAAACACTTGGGATAAAGGTGATATAACTTCAACTGCATGCGAAACAAACGAGTTACCTTCAAATCAACGCGAAACACATGAATTGGTTCAAATGAATGCGATGTAGAAGGTTTAGCTTCAAATCCAAGCGAAACACATGATTTTGCTACAAATAGTTGCGATATAAGTGATATAGATTCAAATACAGGCGAAACGAACGAGTTAGCTTCAAATCCATGCGAAACACATGATTCATTTGCAAATCAATGCGATGTAGAAGGTTCAGATTCAAATCCATGCAAAACTCGTGATTTAGCTTCCAATTAATGCGAAGTAGAAGGCTTAGCTTCAAATGCATGCGAAACAAATGGTTTAGCTTCAAATACTTTTGATATACGTTATTTAGATTTAACTGTATGCGCAACGAACGAGTTAGCTTCAAATCCATGCGAAACACATGATTTAGCAGCAAATCAATGCGATGTAGAAGGTTTAGCTTCAAATCCATGCGATATACAAGATTTAGCTTCAAATCAATTCGATGAAGAAGGTTCAGCTTCAAATCCATGCGACACATATGATTTAGCTTCAAATACTTGCGATATAAGTGATATAGCTTCAAAAGCAGGAGGAACAAACGAGGTAGCTTCAGTTCTATGCGAAACAAATGATTTAGCTTCAAATCAATGCGAAGTAGCAGGCTTAGCTTCAAATACATGCGAAACAAATGATTTAGCTACAAATACTCGTGATATACACTTTTTAGCTACAACTGCATGCGAAACAAACGAGTTAGCTTCAAATCCATGCGAAACACATGATTTAGCTTAAAATCAATGCGATGTAGAAGGTTTAGCTTCAAATCCATGCGAAACAAATGATTGAGCTTCAAACACTTGGGATATAGGTGGTATAGCTCCAACTGCATGCGAAACAAACGAGTTACCGTCAAATCCACGCAAAACACATGAGTTAGCGTCAAATCAATGCGATGTAAAAGGTTTAGCTTCAAATCCAAGCGAAACACATGATTTAGTTTCAAATAGTTGCGATATAAGTGATATAGATTCAAATTCAGGCGAAACGAACGAGTTAGCTTCAAATCCACGCGAAACACATGATTCATTTGCAAATCAATGCGATGTAGAAGGTTCAGCTTCAAATCCATGCGAAACAAATGGTTTGGCTACAAATACTTGTGATATACATTATTTAGCTACAACTGCATGCGAAACAAACGAGTTAGCTTCAAATACATGGGATACACATGATTTAGCTTCAAATCAATGCGATGTAGAAGGTTTAGCTTCAAATCCATGCGAAACAAATGATTTAGCTTCAAATCAATGCGGAGTAGAAGTCTTAGCTTCAAATCCATGCGGAACAAATGATTTAGCTACAAATACTTGTGATATACATTATTTAGCTACAACTGCATGCGAAACAAACGAGTTAGCTTCAAATCCATGCGAAACACATGATTTAGCTTAAAATCAATGCGATGTAGAAGGTTTAGCTTCAAAACCATGCGAAACAAATGATTGAGCTTCAAACACTTGGGATATAGGTGGTATAGCTCCAACTGCATGCGAAACAAACGAGTTACCTTCAAATCCACGCGAAACACATGAGTTAGCTTCAAATCAATGCGATGTAGAAGGTTTAGCTTCAAATCCATGCGACACATATGATTTAGCTTCAAATACTTAAGATATAAGTGATATAGCTTCAAAAGCAGGCGGAACAAACGATGTAGCTTCAGTTCTATGCGAAACAAATGATTAAGCTTCAAATCAATGCGAAGTAGAAGGCTTAGCTTCAAATCCATGCGAAACAAATGATTTAGCTACAAATACTTGTGATATACATTATTTAGCTACAACTGCAGGCGAAACAAACGAGTTAGTTTCAAATCCATGCGAAACACATGATTTAGCTGCAAATCAATGCGATGTAGAAGGTTTAGCTTCAAATCCATGCGAAACAAATGATTGAGCTTCAAACACTTGGGATATAGGTGGTATAGCTCCAACTGCATGCGAAACAAACGAGATACCTTCAAATCCACGCGAAATACATGAGTTAGCTTCAAATCCATGCGACACATATGATTTAGCTTCAAATACTTGCGATATAAATGATATGGCTTCAAAAGCAGGAGGAACAAACGAGGTAGCTTCAGTTCTATGCGAAACAAATGATTTATCTTCAAATCAATGCGAAGTAGAAGGCTTAGCTTCAAATCCATGCGAAACAAATTATTTAGCTACAAATACTTGTGATATACATTATTTAGCTACAACTGCATGCGAAACAAACGAGTTACCTTCAAATCTACGCGAAACACATGTTTCAGCTTCAAATGAATGCGATGTAGAAGGTTTAGCTTCAAATCCAAGCGAATCACGTGCTTTAGCTTCCTATTAATGCGAAGTAGAAGGCTTAGCTTGTAATCCATGCGAAACACGTGATTTAGCTACAAATCAATGCGATCTAGAAGGTTTAGCTTCAAATCCATGCGACGCACATGATTTAGCTTCAAATACTTGCGATATAAGTGATATAGCTTCAAAATCTGGAGGAACAAACGAGGTAGCTTCAATTCCATGCGAAACAAATGATTTAGCTTCAAATCAATGCGAAGTAGAGGGCTTAGCTTCAAATCCATGCGAAACGAATGGTTTAGCTACAAATACTTGTGATATACATTATTTAGCTGCAACTGCATGCGAAACAAACGAGTTAGCTTCAAATACATGGGATACACGTGATTTAGCTACAAATCAATGCGATCTAGAAGGTTTAGCTTCAAATCCATGCGATGTAGAAGGTTTAGCTTCAAATCCATGCGAAACGAATGATTTAGCATCAAATGCTTGCGAATATAAGTGATATAGCTTCAAATGCAGGCGAAACAAACGAGTTAGCTTCAGATCCATGCGAAACACATGATTTAGTTGCAAATCAATGCGATGTAGAGGGTTTAGCTTCAAATCCATGCGATACACAAGATTTAGCTTCCAATCAATGCGATGTAGAAAGTTCAGCTTCAAATCCATGCGACGCACATGATTTAGCTTCAAATACTTGCGATATATGTGATATAGCTTCAAAATCTGGAGGAACAAACGAGGTAGCTTCAATTCCATGCGAAACAAATGATTTAGCTTCAAATCAATGCGAAGTAGAGGGCTTAGCTTCAAATCCATGCGAAACGAATGGTTTAGCTACAAATACTTGTGATATAGATTATTTAGCTACAACTGCATGCGAAACAAACGAGTTAGTTTCAAATCCATGCGAAACACGTGATTTAGCTTCCAATTAATGCGAAGTAGAAGGCTTAGCTTCAAATCCATGCGAAAGAAATGGTTTAGCATCAATTACTTGTGATATACGTTATTGAGATTTAACTGTATGCGCAACGAACGAGTTAGCTTCAAAATCCACGCGATACACATGATTTAGCTTCAAATACTTGCGATATAAGTGATGTAGATTCAACTGCAGGCCAAACGAACGAGTTAGCTTCAAATCCATGCGAAACACATGATTTAGCTGCAAATCAATGCGGTGTAGAAGGTTTAGCTTCAAATCCATGCGATACACAAGATTTAGCTTCAAATCAATTCGATGTAGTAGGTTCAGCTTCAAATCCATGCGACACATATGATTTAGCTTCAAATACTTGCGATATAAGTCATATAGCTTCAAAAGCAGGAGGAACAAACGAGGTAGCTTCAGTTCTATGCGAAACAAATGATTTAGCTTCAAATCAATGCGAAGTAGCAGGCTTAGCTTCAAATCCATGCGAAACAAATGATTGAGCTTCAAACACTTGGGATATAGGTGGTATAGCTCCAACTGCATGCGAAACAAACGAGTTACCTTCAAATCCACGCGAAACACATGAATTGGTTCAAATGAATGCGATGTAGAAGGTTTAGCTGCAAATCCAAGAGAAACACGTGATTTAGCTTCCAATTAATGCGAAGTAGAAGGCTTAGCTTCAAATCCATGCGAAACAAATGGTTTAGCTTCAATTACTTGTGATATACGTTATTGAGATTTAACTGTATGCGCAACGAACGAGTTAGCTTCAAATCCATGCGAAACACATGATTTAGCTGCAAATCAATGCGATGTAGAATGTTTAGCTTCAGTTCTATGCAAAACAAATGAGTTAGCTTCAAATCAATGCGATGTAGAAGGTTTAGCTTCAAATCCATGCGAAACAAATGATTGAGCTTCAAACACTTGGGATATAGGTGGTATAGCTCCAACTGCATGCGAAACAAACGAGTTACCGTCAAATCCACGCAAAACACATGAGTTAGCGTCAAATCAATGCGATGTAAAAGGTTTAGCTTCAAATCCAAGCGAAACACATGATATAGTTTCAAATAGTTGCGATATAAGTGATATAGATTCAAATTCAGGCGAAACGAACGAGTTAGCTTCAAATCCACGCGAAACACATGATTCATTTGCAAATCAATGCGATGTAGAAGGTTCAGCTTCAAATCCATGCGAAACAAATGGTTTAGCTACAAATACTTGTGATATACATTATTTAGCTACAACTGCATGCGAAACAAACGAGTTAGCTTCAAATACATGGGATACACATGATTTAGCTTCAAATCAATGCGATGTAGAAGGTTTAGCTTCAAATCCATGCGAAACAAATGATTGAGCTTCAAACACTTGGGATATAGGTGGTATAGCTCCAACTGCATGCGAAACAAACGAGTTACCTTCAAATCCACGCGAAACACATGAATTGGTTCAAATGAATGCGATGTAGAAGGTTTAGCTGCAAATCCAAGAGAAACACGTGATTTAGCTTCCAATTAATGCGAAGTAGAAGGCTTAGCTTCAAATCCATGCGAAACTAATGGTTTAGCTTCAATTACTTGTGATATACGTTATTGAGATTTAACTGTATGCGCAACGAACGAGTTAGCTTCAAATCCATGCGAAACACATGATTTAGCTGCAAATCAATGCGATGTAGAAGGTTTAGCTTCAGTTCTATGCAAAACAAATGAGTTAGCTTCAAATCAATGCGATGTAGAAGGTTTAGCTTCAAATCCATGTGAAACAAATGATTGAGCTTCAAACACTTGGGATAAAGGTGATATAACTTCAACTGCATGCGAAACAAACGAGTTACCTTCAAATCCACGCGAAACACATGAATTGGTTCAAGTGAATGCGATGTAGAAGGTTTAGCTTCAAATCCAAGCGAAACACATGATTTTGCTACAAATAGTTGCGATATAAGTGATATAGATTCAAATACAGGCGAAACGAACGAGTTAGCTTCAAATCCATGCGAAACACATGATTCATTTGCAAATCAATGCGATGTAGAAGGTTCAGATTCAAATCCATGCAAAACACGTGATTTAGCTTCCAATTAATGCGAAGTAGAAGGCTTAGCTTCAAATGCATGCGAAACAAATGGTTTAGCTTCAAATACTTTTGATATACGTTATTTAGATTTAACTGTATGCGCAACGAACGAGTTAGCTTCAAATCCAAGCGAAACACATGATTTAGCTGCAAATCAATGCGATGTAGAAGGTTTAGCTCCAAATCCATGCGAAACAAATGATTTATCTTCAAACACTTGGCGTATAAGTGATATAGCTTCAAATGCAGACTAATCAAACGAGTTAGCTTCAAAATCCACGCGATACACATGATTTAGCTTCAAATACTTGCGATATAAGTGATGTAGATTCAACTGCAGGCCAAACGAACGAGTTAGCTTCAAATCCATGCGAAACACATGATTTAGCTGCAAATCAATGCGGTGTAGAAGGTTTAGCTTCAAATCCATGCGATACACAAGATTTAGCTTCAAATCAATTCGATGTAGTAGGTTCAGCTTCAAATCCATGCGACACATATGATTTAGCTTCAAATACTTGCGATATAAGTCATATAGCTTCAAAAGCAGGAGGAACAAATGAGGTAGCTTCAGTTCTATGCGAAACAAATGATTTAGCTTCAAATCAATGCGAAGTAGCAGGCTTAGCTTCAAATCCATGCGAAACAAATGATTTAGCTACAAATACTCGTGATATACACTTTTTAGCTACAACTGCATGCGAAACAAACGAGTTAGCTTCAAATCCATGCGAAACACATGATTTAGCTTAAAATCAATGCGATGTAGAAGGTTTAGCTTCAAATCCATGCGAAACAAATGATTGAGCTTCAAACACTTGGGATATAGGTGGTATAGCTCCAACTGCATGCGAAACAAACGAGTTACCTTCAAATCCACGCGAAACACATGAATTGGTTCAAATGAATGCGATGTAGAAGGTTTAGCTGCAAATCCAAGAGAAACACGTGATTTAGCTTCCAATTAATGCGAAGTAGAAGGCTTAGCTTCAAATCCATGCGAAACAAATGGTTTAGCTTCAATTACTTGTGATATACGTTATTGAGATTTAACTGTATGCGCAACGAACGAGTTAGCTTCAAATCCATGCGAAACACATGATTCATTTGCAAATCAATGCGATGTAGAAGGTTCAGATTCAAATCCATGCAAAACTCGTGATTTAGCTTCCAATTAATGCGAAGTAGAAGGCTTAGCTTCAAATGCATGCGAAACAAATGGTTTAGCTTCAAATACTTTTGATATACGTTATTTAGATTTAACTGTATGCGCAACGAACGAGTTAGCTTCAAATCCAAGCGAAACACATGATTTAGCTGCAAATAAATGCGATGTAGAAGGTTTAGCTCCAAATCCATGCGAAACAAATGATTTATCTTCAAACACTTGGCGTATAAGTGATATAGCTTCAAATGCAGACTAATCAAACGAGTTAGCTTCAAAATCCACGCGATACACATGATTTAGCTTCAAATACTTGCGATATAAGTGATGTAGATTCAACTGCAGGCCAAACGAACGAGTTAGCTTCAAATCCATGCGATACACAAGATTTAGCTTCAAATCAATTCGATGAAGAAGGTTCAGCTTCAAATCCATGCGACACATATGATTTAGCTTCAAATACTTGCGATATAAGTGATATAGCTTCAAAAGCAGGAGGAACAAACGAGGTAGCTTCAGTTCTATGCGAAACAAATGATTTAGCTTCAAATCAATGCGAAGTAGCAGGCTTAGCTTCAAATCCATGCGAAACAAATGATTTAGCTACAAATACTCGTGATATACACTATTTAGCTACAACTGCATGCGAAACAAACGAGTTAGCTTCAAATCCATGCGAAACACATGATTTAGCTTAAAATCAATGCGATGTAGAAGGTTTAGCTTCAAATCCATGCGAAACAAATGATTGAGCTTCAAACACTTGGGATATAGGTGGTATAGCTCCAACTGCATGCGAAACAAACGAGTTACCGTCAAATCCACGCAAAACACATGAGTTAGCGTCAAATCAATGCGATGTAAAAGGTTTAGCTTCAAATCCAAGCGAAACACATGATTTAGTTTCAAATAGTTGCGATATAAGTGATATAGATTCAAATTCAGGCGAAACGAACGAGTTAGCTTCAAATCCACGCGAAACACATGATTCATTTGCAAATCAATGCGATGTAGAAGGTTCAGCTTCAAATCCATGCGAAACAAATGGTTTAGCTACAAATACTTGTGATATACATTATTTAGCTACAACTGCATGCGAAACAAACGAGTTAGCTTCAAATACATGGGATACACATGATTTAGCTTCAAATCAATGCGATGTAGAAGGTTTAGCTTCAAATCCATGCGAAACAAATGATTTAGCTTCAAATCAATGCGGAGTAGAAGTCTTAGCTTCAAATCCATGCGGAACAAATGATTTAGCTACAAATACTTGTGATATACATTATTTAGCTACAACTGCATGCGGAACAAACGAGTTAGCTTCAAATCCATGCGAAACACATGATTTAGCTTAAAATCAATGCGATGTAGAAGGTTTAGCTTCAAAACCATGCGAAACAAATGATTGAGCTTCAAACACTTGGGATATAGGTGGTATAGCTCCAACTGCATGCGAAACAAACGAGTTACCTTCAAATCCACGCGAAACACATGAGTTAGCTTCAAATCAATGCGATGTAGAAGGTTTAGCTTCAAATCCATGCGACACATATGATTTAGCTTCAAATACTTACGATATAAGTGATATAGCTTCAAAAGCAGGCGGAACAAACGAGGTAGCTTCAATTCCATGCGAAACAAATGATTTAGCTTCAAATCAATGCGAAGTAGAGGGCTTAGCTTCAAATCCATGCGAAACGAATGGTTTAGCTACAAATACTTGTGATATACATTATTTAGCTACAACTGCATGCGAGACAAACGAGTTAGCTTCAAATACATGGGATACACGTGATTTAGCTACAAATCAATGCGATCTAGAAGGTTTAGCTTCAAATCCATGCGATGTAGAAGGTTTAGCTTCAAATCCATGCGAAACGAATGATTTAGCATCAAATGCTTGCGAATATAAGTGATATAGCTTCAAATGCAGGCGAAACAAACGAGTTAGCTTCAGATCCATGCGAAACACATGATTTAGTTGCAAATCAATGCGATGTAGAGGGTTTAGCTTCAAATCGATGCGATACACAAGATTTAGCTTCCAATCAATGCGATGTAGAAAGTTCAGCTTCAAATCCATGCGACGCACATGATTTAGCTTCAAATACTTGCGATATATGTGATATAGCTTCAAAATCTGGAGGAACAAACGAGGTAGCTTCAATTCCATGCGAAACAAATGATTTAGCTTCAAATCAATGCGAAGTAGAGGGCTTAGCTTCAAATCCATGCGAAACGAATGGTTTAGCTACAAATACTTGTGATATAGATTATTTAGCTACAACTGCATGCGAAACAAACGAGTTAGCTTCAAATCCATGTGAAACACATGATTTAGCTGCAAATCAATGCGATGTAGAAGGTTTAGCTTCAAATCCATGCGAAACAAATGATTGAGCTTCAAACACTTGGGATATAGGTGGTATAGCTCCAACTGCATGCGAAACAAACGAGTTACCTTCAAATCCACGCGAAATACATGAGTTAGCTTCAAATCCATGAGACACATATGTTTTAGCTTCAAATACTTGCGATATAAGTGATATAGCTTCAAAAGCAGGAGGAACAAACGAGGTAGCTTCAGTTCTATGCGAAACAAATGATTTATCTTCAAATCAATGCGAAGTAGAAGGCTTAGCTTCAAATCCATGCGAAACAAATTATTTAGCTACAAATACTTGTGATATACATTATTTAGCTACAACTGCATGCGAAACAAACGAGTTACCTTCAAATCCACGCGAAACACATGTTTCAGCTTCAAATGAATGCGATGTAGAAGGTTTAGCTTCAAATCCAAGCGAATCACGTGCTTTTGCTTCCTATTAATGCGAAGTAGAAGGCTTAGCTTGTAATCCATGCGAAACACGTGATTTAGCTACAAATCAATGCGATCTAGAAGGTTTAGCTTCAAATCCATGCGATACACAAGATTTAGCTTCCAATCAATGCGATGTAGAAAGTTCAGCTTCAAATCCATGCGACGCACATGATTTAGCTTCAAATACTTGCGATATAAGTGATATAGCTTCAAAATCTGGAGGAACAAACGAGGTAGCTTCAATTCCATGCGAAACAAATGATTTAGCTTCAAATCAATGCGAAGTAGAGGGCTTAGCTTCAAATCCATGCGAAACAAATGGTTTAGCTACAAATACTTGTGATATACATTATTTAGCTACAACTGCATGCGAAACAAACGAGTTAGCTTCAAATACATGGGATACACATGATTTAGCTTCAAATCAATGCGATGTAGAAGGTTTAGCTTCAAATCCATCCGCAACAAATGGTTTAGCTACAAATACTTGTGATATACATTATTTAGCTACAACTGCATGCGAAACAAACGAGTTAGCTTCAAATCCATGCGAAACACATGATTTAGATTCAAATCAATGCGATGTAGAAGGTTTAGCTTCAAATCCATGCGATTTACAAGATTTAGCTTCAAATCAATGCGATGTAGAAGGTTCAGCTTCAAATCCATGCGACACATATGATTTAGCTGCAAATACTTGCGATATAAGTGATATAGCTTCAAAAGCAGGAGGAACAAACGAGGTAGCTTCAATTCCACGCGAAACAAATGGTTTAGCTACAAATACTTGTGATATACATTATTTAGCTACAACTGCATGCGAAACAAACGAGTTAGCTTCAAATACATGGGATACACATGATTTAGCTTCAAATCAATGCGATGTAGAAGGTTTAGCTTCAAATCCATGCGAAACAAATGGTTTAGCTACAAATACTTGTGATATACACTGTTTAGCTACAACTGCATGCGAAACAAACGAGTTAGCTTCAAATCCATGCGAAACACATGATTTAGCTTAAAATCAATGCGATGTAGACGGTTTAGCTTAAAATCCATGCGAAACAAATGATTGAGCTTCATACACTTGGGATATAGGTGTTATAGCTTCAACTGCATGCGAAACAAACGAGTTACCTTCAAATCCACGCGAAACACATGAGTTAGCTTCAAATCAATGCGATGTAGAAGGTTTAGCTTCAAATCCATGCGAAACACATGATTTAGCTGCAAATCAATGCGATGTTGAAGGTTTACCTTCAAATCCATGCGATACACAAGATTTAGCTTCAAATCAATTCGATGTAGAAGGTTCAGCTTCAAATCCATGCGACACATATGATTTAGCTTCAAATACTTGCGATATAAGTGATATAGCTTCAAAAGCAGGAGGAACAAACGAGGTAGCTTCAGTTCTATGCGAAGCAAATGATTTAGCTTCAAATGAATGCGAAGTAGACGGCTTAGCTTCAAATCCATGCGAAACAATTGATTTAGCTACAAATACTTGTGATATACATTATTTAGCTACAACTGCATGCTAAACAAACGAGTTAGCTTCAAATACATGCGAAACACATGATTTAGGTTCAAATCAATGCGATGTAGAAGGTTTAGCTTCAAATCCATGCAAAACACGTGATTTAGCTTCCTATTAGTGCGAAGTAGAAGGCTTAGCTTCAAATCCATGCGAAACAAATGATTTAGCATCAAATGCTTGCGAATATAAGTGATATAGCATCAAATGCAGGCGAAACAAACGAGTTAGATTCAGATCCATGCGAAACACGTGATTTAGTTGCAAATCAATGCGATGTAGAGGGTTTAGCTTCAAATCCATGCGATACACAAGATTTAGCTTCAAATCAATGCCATGTAGAAAGTTCAGCTTCAAATCCATGCGACGCACATGATTTAGCTTCAAATACTTGCGATATAAGTGATATAGCTTCAAAATCTGAAGGAACAAACGAGGTAGCTTCAATTCCATGCGAAACAAATGATTTAGCTTCAAATCAATGCGAAGTAGAGGGCTTAGCTTCAAATCCATGCGAAACAAATGGTTTAGCTACAAATACTTGTGATATACATTATTTAGCTACAACTGCATGCGAAACAAACGAGTTAGCTTCAAATACATGGGATACACATGATTTAGCTTCAAATCAATGCGATGTAGAAGGTTTAGCTTCAAATCCATGCGAAACAAATGATTTATCTTCAAATCAATGCGGAGTAGAAGGCTTAGCTTCAAATCCATGCGAAACAAATGATTTAGCTACAAATACTTGTGATATACATTATTTAGCTACAACTGCATGCGAAACAAACGAGTTAGCTTCAGATCCATGCGAAACACATGATTTAGTTGCAAATCAATGCGATGTAGAGGGTTTAGCTTCAAATCCATGCGAAACAAATGATTTAGCTTCAAATCAATGCGGAGTAGAAGTCTTAGCTTCAAATCCATGTGAAACAAATGGTTTAGCTACAAAATACTTGTGATATACATTATTTAGCTACAACTGCATGCGAAACAAACGAGTTAGCTTCAGATCGATGCGAAACACATGATTTAGCTTAAAATCAATGCGATGTAGACGGTTTAGCTTCAAATCCATGCGAAACAAATGATTTTGCTTCACACACTTGGGATATAGGTGTTATAGCTTCAACTGCATGCGAAACAAACGAGTTACCTTCAAATCCACGCGAAACACATGAGTTAGCTTCAAATCAATGCGATGTAGACGGTTTAGCTTCAAATCCATACGAAACAAATGATTGAGGTTCAAACACTTGGCATAAATGTGATATAGCTTCAACTGCATGCGAAACAATCGAGTTACCTTCCAATCCACGCGAAACACATGAATTGGTTCAAACAAATGCGATGTAGAAGGTTTAGCTTCAAATCCAAGCGAAAAACATGATTTAGCTTCAAATACTTGCGATATAAGTGATATAGATTCAAATACAGGCGAAACGAACGATTTAGCTTCAAAGCCATGCGAAACACATGATTCATTTGCAAATCAATGCGATGTAGAAGGTTCAGCTTCAAATCCATGCAAAACACGTGATTTAGCTTGCAATTAATGCGAAGGAGAAGGCTTAGCTTCAAATCCATGCGAAACAAATGGTTTAGCTTCAAATACTTGTGATATACGTTATTTAGATTTAACTGTATGCGCAACGAACGAGTTAGCTTCAAATCCAAGCGATACACATGATTTAGCTGCAAATCAATGCGATGTAGAAGGTTTAGCTCCAAATCCATGCGAAACAAATGATTTATCTTCAAACACTTGGCGTATAAGTGATATAGCTTCAAATACAGACTAATCAAACGAGTTAGCTTCAAAATCCACGCGATACACATGATTTAGCTTCAAATACTTGCGATATAAGTGATGTAGATTCAACTGCAGGCCAAACGAACGAGTTAGCTTCAAATCCATGCGAAAAACATGATTTAGCTGCAAATCAATGCGGTGTAGAAGGTATAGCTTCAAATCCATGCGATACACAAGATTTAGCTTCAAATCAATTCGATGTAGTAGGTTCAGCTTCAAATCCATGCGACACATATGATTTAGCTTCAAATACTTGCGATATAAGTCATATAGCTTCAAAAGCAGGAGGAACAAACGAGGTAGCTTCAGTTCTATGCGAAACAAATGATTTAGCTTCAAATCAATGCGAAGTAGCAGGCTTAGCTTCAAATCCATGCGAAACAAATGATTTAGCTACAAATACTCGTGATATACACTTTTTAGCTACAACTGCATGCGAAACAAACGAGTTAGCTTCAAATCCATGCGAAATACATGGTTTAGCTTAAAATCAATGCGATGTAGAAGGTTTAGCTTCAAATCCATGCGAAACAAATGATTGAGCTTCAAACACTTGGGATATAGGTGGTATAGCTCCAACTGCATGCGAAACAAACGAGTTACCTTCAAATCCACGCGAAACACATGAATTGGTTCAAATGAATGCGATGTAGAAGGTTAAGCTGCAAATCCAAGAGAAACACGTGATTTAGCTTCCAATTAATGCGAAGTAGAAGGCTTAGCTTCAAATCCATGCGAAACAAATGGTTTAGCTTCAAATACTTCTGATATACGTTATTTAGATTTAACTGTATGCGCAACGAACGAGTTAGCTTCAAATCCATGCGAAACACATGATTTAGCAGCAAATCAATGCGATGTAGAAGGTTTAGCTCCAAATCCATGCGAAACAAATGATTTAGCTTCAAACACTTGGGGTATATGTGATATAGCTTCAAATACAGACTAATCAAACGAGTTAGCTTCAAAATCCACGCGATACACATGATTTAGCTTCAAATACTTGCGATATAAGTGATGTAGATTCAACTGGAGGCGAAACGAACGAGTTAGCTTCAAATCCATGCGAAACACATGATTTAGCTTCAAATCAATGCGATGTAGAAGGTTTAGCTTCAAATCCATGCGATATACAAGATTTAGCTTCAAATCAATTCGATGAAGAAGGTTCAGCTTCAAATCCATGCGACACATATGATTTAGCTTCAAATACTTGCGATATATGTGATATAGCTTCAAAAGCAGGAGGAACAAACGAGGTAGCTTCAGTTCTATGCGAAACAAATGATTTAGCTTCAAATCAATGCGAAGTAGCAGGCTTAGCTTCAAATCCATGCGAAACAAATGATTTAGCTACAAATACTCGTGATATACACTATTTAGCTACAACTGCATGCGAAACAAACGAGTTAGCTTCAAATACATGGGATACACATGATTTAGCTTCAAATCAATGCGATGTAGATGGTTTAGCTTCAAATCCATGCGAAACAAATGATTTAGCTTCAAATCAATGCGGAGTAGAAGTCTTAGCTTCAAATCCATGCGGAACAAATGATTTAGCTACAAATACTTGTGATATACATTATTTAGCTACAACTGCATGCGAAACAAACGAGTTAGCTTCAAATCCATGCGGAACACATGATTTAGCTTAAAATCAATGCGATGTAGAAGGTTTAGCTTCAAAACCATGCGAAACAAATGATTGAGCTTCAAACACTTGGGATATATGTGGTATAGCTCCAACTGCATGCGAAACAAACCAGTTACCTTCAAATCCACGCGAAACACATGAGTTAGCTTCAAATCAATGCGATGTAGAAGGTTTAGCTTCAAATCCATGCGACACATATGATTTAGCTTCAAATACTTACGATATAAGTGATATAGCTTCAAAAGCAGGCGGAACAAACGATGTAGCTTCAGTTCTATGCGAAACAAATGATTAAGCTTCAAATCAATGCGAAGTAGAAGGCTTAGCTTCAAATCCATGCGAAACAAATGATTTAGCTACAAATACTTGTGATATACATTATTTAGCTACAACTGCATGCGAAACAAACGAGTTAGCTTCAAATCCATGCGAAACACATGATTTAGCTGCAAATCAATGCGATGTAGAAGGTTTAGCTTCAAATCCATGCGAAACAAATGATTGAGCTTCAAACACTTGGGATATAGGTGTTATAGCTTCAACTGCATGCGAAACAAACGAGTTACCTTCAAATCCACGCGAAACACATGAGTTAGCTTCAAATCAATGCGATGTAGACGGTTTAGCTTCAAATCCATACGAAACAAATGATTGAGGTTCAAACACTTGGCATAAATGTGATATAGCTTCAACTGCATGCGAAACAATCGAGTTACCTTCAAATCCACGCGAAACACATGAGTTAGCTTCAAATCAATGCGATGTAGAAGGTTTAGCTTCAAATCCATGCGACACATATGATTTAGCTTCAAATACTTACGATATAAGTGATATAGCTTCAAAAGCAGGCGGAACAAACGAGGTAGCTTCAGTTCTATGCGAAACAAATGATTTATCTTCAAATCAATGCGAAGTAGAAGGCTTAGCTTCAAATCCATGCGAAACAAATGATTTAGCTACAAATACTTGTGATATACATTATTTAGCTACAACTGCATGCGAAACAAACGAGTTAGCTTCAAATCCATGCGAAACACATGATTTAGCTGCAAATCAATGCGATGTAGAAGGTTTAGCTTCAAATCCATGCGAAACAAATGATTGAGCTTCAAACACTTGGGATATAGGTGTTATAGCTTCAACTGCATGCGAAACAAACGAGTTACCTTCAAATCCACGCGAAACACATGAGTTAGCTTCAAATCAATGCGATGTAGAAGGTTTAGCTTCAAATCCATGCGAAACAAATGATTGAGCTTCAAACACTTGGGATATAGGTGGTATAGCTCCAACTGCAGGCGGAACAAACGAGGTAGCTTCAATTCCATGCGAAACAAATGATTTAGCTTCAAATCAATGCGAAGTAGAGGGCTTAGCTTCAAATCCATGCGAAACGAATGGTTTAGCTACAAATACTTGTGATATACATTATTTAGCTACAACTGCATGCGAGACAAACGAGTTAGCTTCAAATACATGGGATACACGTGATTTAGCTACAAATCAATGCGATCTAGAAGGTTTAGCTTCAAATCCATGCGATGTAGAAGGTTTAGCTTCAAATCCATGCGAAACGAATGATTTAGCATCAAATGCTTGCGAATATAAGTGATATAGCTTCAAATGCAGGCGAAACAAACGAGTTAGCTTCAGATCCATGCGAAACACATGATTTAGTTGCAAATCAATGCGATGTAGAGGGTTTAGCTTCAAATCGATGCGATACACAAGATTTAGCTTCCAATCAATGCGATGTAGAAAGTTCAGCTTCAAATCCATGCGACGCACATGATTTAGCTTCAAATACTTGCGATATATGTGATATAGCTTCAAAATCTGGAGGAACAAACGAGGTAGCTTCAATTCCATGCGAAACAAATGATTTAGCTTCAAATCAATGCGAAGTAGAGGGCTTAGCTTCAAATCCATGCGAAACGAATGGTTTAGCTACAAATACTTGTGATATAGATTATTTAGCTACAACTGCATGCGAAACAAACGAGTTAGCTTCAAATCCATGTGAAACACATGATTTAGCTGCAAATCAATGCGATGTAGAAGGTTTAGCTTCAAATCCATGCGAAACAAATGATTGAGCTTCAAACACTTGGGATATAGGTGGTATAGCTCCAACTGCATGCGAAACAAACGAGTTACCTTCAAATCCACGCGAAATACATGAGTTAGCTTCAAATCCATGCGACACATATGTTTTAGCTTCAAATACTTGCGATATAAGTGATATAGCTTCAAAAGCAGGAGGAACAAACGAGGTAGCTTCAGTTCTATGCGAAACAAATGATTTATCTTCAAATCAATGCGAAGTAGAAGGCTTAGCTTCAAATCCATGCGAAACAAATTATTTAGCTACAAATACTTGTGATATACATTATTTAGCTACAACTGCATGCGAAACAAACGAGTTACCTTCAAATCCACGCGAAACACATGTTTCAGCTTCAAATGAATGCGATGTAGAAGGTTTAGCTTCAAATCCAAGCGAATCACGTGCTTTTGCTTCCTATTAATGCGAAGTAGAAGGCTTAGCTTGTAATCCATGCGAAACACGTGATTTAGCTACAAATCAATGCGATCTAGAAGGTTTAGCTTCAAATCCATGCGATACACAAGATTTAGCTTCCAATCAATGCGATGTAGAAAGTTCAGCTTCAAATCCATGCGACGCACATGATTTAGCTTCAAATACTTGCGATATAAGTGATATAGCTTCAAAATCTGGAGGAACAAACGAGGTAGCTTCAATTCCATGCGAAACAAATGATTTAGCTTCAAATACTTGTGATATACATTATTTAGCTACAACTGCATGCGAAACAAACGAGTTAGCTTCAAATACATGGGATACACATGATTTAGCTTCAAATCAATGCGATGTAGAAGGTTTAGCTTCAAATCCATCCGCAACAAATGGTTTAGCTACAAATACTTGTGATATACATTATTTAGCTACAACTGCATGCGAAACAAACGAGTTAGCTTCAAATCCATGCGAAACACATGATTTAGATCCAAATCAATGCGATGTAGAAGGTTTAGCTTCAAATCCATGCGATTTACAAGATTTAGCTTCAAATCAATGCGATGTAGAAGGTTCAGCTTCAAATCCATGCGACACATATGATTTAGCTGCAAATACTTGCGATATAAGTGATATAGCTTCAAAAGCAGGAGGAACAAACGAGGTAGCTTCAATTCCACGCGAAACAAATGGTTTAGCTACAAATACTTGTGATATACATTATTTAGCTACAACTGCATGCGAAACAAACGAGTTAGCTTCAAATACATGGGATACACATGATTTAGCTTCAAATCAATGCGATGTAGAAGGTTTAGCTTCAAATCCATGCGAAACAAATGGTTTAGCTACAAATACTTGTGATATACACTGTTTAGCTACAACTGCATGCGAAACAAACGAGTTAGCTTCAAATCCATGCGAAACACATGATTTAGCTTAAAATCAATGCGATGTAGACGGTTTAGCTTAAAATCCATGCGAAACAAATGATTGAGCTTCATACACTTGGGATATAGGTGTTATAGCTTCAACTGCATGCGAAACAAACGAGTTACCTTCAAATCCACGCGAAACACATGAGTTAGCTTCAAATCAATGCGATGTAGAAGGTTTAGCTTCAAATCCATGCGAAACACATGATTTAGCTGCAAATCAATGCGATGTTGAAGGTTTACCTTCAAATCCATGCGATACACAAGATTTAGCTTCAAATCAATTCGATGTAGAAGGTTCAGCTTCAAATCCATGCGACACATATGATTTAGCTTCAAATACTTGCGATATAAGTGATATAGCTTCAAAAGCAGGAGGAACAAACGAGGTAGCTTCAGTTCTATGCGAAGCAAATGATTTAGCTTCAAATGAATGCGAAGTAGACGGCTTAGCTTCAAATCCATGCGAAACAATTGATTTAGCTACAAATACTTGTGATATACATTATTTAGCTACAACTGCATGCTAAACAAACGAGTTAGCTTCAAATACATGCGAAACACATGATTTAGGTTCAAATCAATGCGATGTAGAAGGTTTAGCTTCAAATCCATGCAAAACACGTGATTTAGCTTCCTATTAGTGCGAAGTAGAAGGCTTAGCTTCAAATCCATGCGAAACAAATGATTTAGCATCAAATGCTTGCGAATATAAGTGATATAGCATCAAATGCAGGCGAAACAAACGAGTTAGATTCAGATCCATGCGAAACACGTGATTTAGTTGCAAATCAATGCGATGTAGAGGGTTTAGCTTCAAATCCATGCGATACACAAGATTTAGCTTCAAATCAATGCGATGTAGAAAGTTCAGCTTCAAATCCATGCGACGCACATGATTTAGCTTCAAATACTTGCGATATAAGTGATATAGCTTCAAAATCTGAAGGAACAAACGAGGTAGCTTCAATTCCATGCGAAACAAATGATTTAGCTTCAAATCAATGCGAAGTAGAGGGCTTAGCTTCAAATCCATGCGAAACAAATGGTTTAGCTACAAATACTTGTGATATACATTATTTAGCTACAACTGCATGCGAAACAAACGAGTTAGCTTCAAATACATGGGATACACATGATTTAGCTTCAAATCAATGCGATGTAGAAGGTTTAGCTTCAAATCCATGCGAAACAAATGATTTATCTTCAAATCAATGCGGAGTAGAAGGCTTAGCTTCAAATCCATGCGAAACAAATGATTTAGCTACAAATACTTGTGATATACATTATTTAGCTACAACTGCATGCGAAACAAACGAGTTAGCTTCAGATCCATGCGAAACACATGATTTAGTTGCAAATCAATGCGATGTAGAGGGTTTAGCTTCAAATCCATGCGAAACAAATGATTTAGCTTCAAATCAATGCGGAGTAGAAGTCTTAGCTTCAAATCCATGTGAAACAAATGGTTTAGCTACAAATACTTGTGATATACATTATTTAGCTACAACTGCATGCGAAACAAACGAGTTAGCTTCAGATCGATGCGAAACACATGATTTAGCTTAAAATCAATGCGATGTAGACGGTTTAGCTTCAAATCCATGCGAAACAAATGATTTTGCTTCACACACTTGGGATATAGGTGTTATAGCTTCAACTGCATGCGAAACAAACGAGTTACCTTCAAATCCACGCGAAACACATGAGTTAGCTTCAAATCAATGCGATGTAGACGGTTTAGCTTCAAATCCATACGAAACAAATGATTGAGGTTCAAACACTTGGCATAAATGTGATATAGCTTCAACTGCATGCGAAACAATCGAGTTACCTTCCAATCCACGCGAAACACATGAATTGGTTCAAACAAATGCGATGTAGAAGGTTTAGCTTCAAATCCAAGCGAAAAACATGATTTAGCTTCAAATACTTGCGATATAAGTGATATAGATTCAAATACAGGCGAAACGAACGAGTTAGCTTCAAAGCCATGCGAAACACATGATTCATTTGCAAATCAATGCGATGTAGAAGGTTCAGCTTCAAATCCATGCAAAACACGTGATTTAGCTTGCAATTAATGCGAAGGAGAAGGCTTAGCTTCAAATCCATGCGAAACAAATGGTTTAGCTTCAAATACTTGTGATATACGTTATTTAGATTTAACTGTATGCGCAACGAACGAGTTAGCTTCAAATCCAAGCGATACACATGATTTAGCTGCAAATCAATGCGATGTAGAAGGTTTAGCTCCAAATCCATGCGAAACAAATGATTTATCTTCAAACACTTGGCGTATAAGTGATATAGCTTCAAATACAGACTAATCAAACGAGTTAGCTTCAAAATCCACGCGATACACATGATTTAGCTTCAAATACTTGCGATAAAGTGATGTAGATTCAACTGCAGGCCAAACGAACGAGTTAGCTTCAAATCCATGCGAAAAACATGATTTAGCTGCAAATCAATGCGGTGTAGAAGGTATAGCTTCAAATCCATGCGATACACAAGATTTAGCTTCAAATCAATTCGATGTAGTAGGTTCAGCTTCAAATCCATGCGACACATATGATTTAGCTTCAAATACTTGCGATATAAGTCATATAGCTTCAAAAGCAGGAGGAACAAACGAGGTAGCTTCAGTTCTATGCGAAACAAATGATTTAGCTTCAAATCAATGCGAAGTAGCAGGCTTAGCTTCAAATCCATGCGAAACAAATGATTTAGCTACAAATACTCGTGATATACACTTTTTAGCTACAACTGCATGCGAAACAAACGAGTTAGCTTCAAATCCATGCGAATACATGGTTTAGCTTAAAATCAATGCGATGTAGAAGGTTTAGCTTCAAATCCATGCGAAACAAATGATTGAGCTTCAAACACTTGGGATATAGGTGGTATAGCTCCAACTGCATGCGAAACAAACGAGTTACCTTCAAATCCACGCGAAACACATGAATTGGTTCAAATGAATGCGATGTAGAAGGTTAAGCTGCAAATCCAAGAGAAACACGTGATTTAGCTTCCAATTAATGCGAAGTAGAAGGCTTAGCTTCAAATCCATGCGAAACAAATGGTTTAGGTTCAAATACTTCTGATATACGTTATTTAGATTTAACTGTATGCGCAACGAACGAGTTAGCTTCAAATCCATGCGAAACACATGATTTAGCAGCAAATCAATGCGATGTAGAAGGTTTAGCTCCAAATCCATGCGAAACAAATGATTTAGCTTCAAACACTTGGGGTATATGTGATATAGCTTCAAATACAGACTAATCAAACGAGTTAGCTTCAAAATCCACGCGATACACATGATTTAGCTTCAAATACTTGCGATATAAGTGATGTAGATTCAACTGGAGGCGAAACGAACGAGTTAGCTTCAAATCCATGCGAAACACATGATTTAGCTTCAAATCAATGCGATGTAGAAGGTTTAGCTTCAAATCCATGCGATATACAAGATTTAGCTTCAAATCATTCGATGAAGAAGGTTCAGCTTCAAATCCATGCGACACATATGATTTAGCTTCAAATACTTGCGATATATGTGATATAGCTTCAAAAGCAGGAGGAACAAACGAGGTAGCTTCAGTTCTATGCGAAACAAATGATTTAGCTTCAAATCAATGCGAAGTAGCAGGCTTAGCTTCAAATCCATGCGAAACAAATGATTTAGTTACAAATACTCGTGATATACACTATTTAGCTACAACTGCATGCGAAACAAACGAGTTAGCTTCAAATACATGGGATACACATGATTTAGCTTCAAATCAATGCGATGTAGATGGTTAGCTTCAAATCCATGCGAAACAAATGATTTAGCTTCAAATCAATGCGGAGTAGAAGTCTTAGCTTCAAATCCATGCGGAACAAATGATTTAGCTACAAATACTTGTGATATACATTATTTAGCTACAACTGCATGCGAAACAAACGAGTTAGCTTCAAATCCATGCGGAACACATGATTTAGCTTAAAATCAATGCGATGTAGAAGGTTTAGCTTCAAAACCATGCGAAACAAATGATTGAGCTTCAAACACTTGGGATATAGGTGGTATAGCTCCAACTGCATGCGAAACAAACCAGTTACCTTCAAATCCACGCGAAACACATAAGTTAGCTTCAAATCAATGCGATGTAGAAGGTTTAGCTTCAAATCCATGCGACACATATGATTTAGCTTCAAATACTTACGATATAAGTGATATAGCTTCAAAAGCAGGCGGAACAAACGATGTAGCTTCAGTTCTATGCGAAACAAATGATTAAGCTTCAAATCAATGCGAAGTAGAAGGCTTAGCTTCAAATCCATGCGAAACAAATGATTTAGCTACAAATACTTGTGATATACATTATTTAGCTACAACTGCATGCGAAACAAACGAGTTAGCTTCAAATCCATGCGAAACACATGATTTAGCTGCAAATCAATGCGATGTAGAAGGTTTAGCTTCAAATCCATGCGAAACAAATGATTGAGCTTCAAACACTTGGGATATAAGTGGTATAGCTCCAACTGCATGCGAAACAAACGAGTTACCTTCAAATCCACGCGAAATACATGAGTTAGCTTCAAATCCATGCGACACATATGATTTAGCTTCAAATACTTGCGATATAAGTGATATAGCTTCAAAAGCAGGAGGAACAAACGAGGTAGCTTCAGTTCTATGCGAAACAAATGATTTATCTTCAAATCAATGCGAAGTAGAAGGCTTAGCTTCAAATCCATGCGAAACAAATTATTTAGCTACAAATACTTGTGATATACATTATTTAGCTACAACTGCATGCGAACAAACGAGTTACCTTCAAATCTACGCGAAACACATGTTTCAGCTTCAAATGAATGCGATTGTAGAAGGTTTAGCTTCAAATCCAAGCGAATCATGTGCTTTAGCTTCCTATTAATGCGAAGTAGAAGGCTTAGCTTGTAATCCATGCGAAACACGTGATTTAGCTACAAATCAATGCGATCTAGAAGGTTTAGCTTCAAATCCATGCGATGTAGAAGGTTTAGCTTCAAATCCATGCGAAACGAATGATTTAGCATCAAATGCTTGCGAATATAAGTGATATAGCTTCAAATGCAGGCGAAACAAACGAGTTAGCTTCAGATCCATGCGAAACACATGATTTAGTTGCAAATCAATGCGATGTAGAGGGTTTAGCTTCAAATCCATGCGATACACAAGATTTAGCTTCCAATCAATACGATGTAGAAAGTTCAGCTTCAATCCATGCGACGCACATGATTTAGCTTCAAATACTTGCGATATAAGTGATATAGCTTCAAAATCTGAAGGAACAAACGAGGTAGCTTCAATTCCATGCGAAACAAATGATTTAGCTTCAAATCAATGCGAAGTAGAGGGCTTAGCTTCAAATCCATGCGAAACGAATGGTTTAGCTACAAATACTTGTGATATACATTATTTAGCTACAACTGCATGCGAAACAAACGAGTTACCTTCAAATCCATGCGAAACACATGATTTAGCTGCAAATCAATGCGATGTAGAAGGTTTAGCTTCAAATCCATGCGAAACAAATGATTGAGCTTCAAACACTTGGGATATAGGTGGTATAGCTCCAACTGCATGCGAAACAAACGAGTTACCTTCAAATCCGCGCGAAATACATGAGTTAGCTTCAAATCCATGCGACACATATGATTTAGCTTCAAATACTTGCGATATAAGTGATATAGCTTCAAAAGCAGGAGGAACAAACGAGGTAGCTTCAGTTCTATGCGAAACAAATGATTTATCTTCAAATCAATGCGAAGTAGAAGGCTTAGCTTCAAATCCATGCGCAACAAATTATTTAGCTACAAATACTTGTGATATACATTATTTAGCTACAACTGCATGCGAAACAAACGAGTTACCTTCAAATCCACGCGAAACGCATGTTTCAGCTTCAAACGAATGCGATGTAGAAGGTTTAGCTTCAAATCCAAGCGAATCACGTGCTTTTGCTTCCTATTAATGCGAAGTAGAAGGCTTAGCTTGTAATCCATGCGAAACACGTGATTTAGCTACAAATCAATGCGATCTAGAAGGTTTAGCTTCAAATCCATGCGATACACAAGATTTAGCTTCCAATCAATGCGATGTAGAAAGTTCAGCTTCAAATCCATGCGACGCACATGATTTAGCTTCAAATACTTGCGATATAAGTGATATAGCTTCAAAATCTGGAGGAACAAACGAGGTAGCTTCAATTCCATGCGAAACAAATGATTTAGCTTCAAATCAATGCGAAGTAGAGGGCTTAGCTTCAAATCCATGCGAAACAAATGGTTTAGCTACAAATACTTGTGATATACATTATTTAGCTACAACTGCATGCGAAACAAACGAGTTAGCTTCAAATACATGGGATACACCCGATTTAGCTTCAAATCAATGCGATGTAGAAGGTTTAGCTTCAAATCCATGCAAAACAAATGGTTTAGCTACAAATACTTGTGATATACATTATTTAGCTACAACTGCATGCGAAGCAAACGAGTTAGCTTCAAATCCATGCGAAACACATGATTTAGCTTCAAATCAATGCGATGTGGAAGGTTTAGCTTCAAATCCATGCGATACACAAGATTTAGCTTCAAATCAATTCGATGAAGAAGGTTCAGCTTCAAATCCATGCGACACATATGATTTAGCTTCAAATAGTTGCGATATAAGTGATATAGCTTCAAAAGCAGGAGGAACAAACGAGGTAGCTTCAGTTCTATGCGAAACAAATGATTTAGCTTCAAATCTATGCGAAGTAGCAGGCTTAGTTTCAAATCCATGCGAAACAAATGATTTAGCTACAAATACTCGTGATATACACTATTTAGCTACAACTGCATGCGAAACAAACGAGTTAGCTTCAAATCCATGCGAAACACATGATTTAGCTTAAAATCAATGCGATGTAGACGGTTTAGCTTCAAATCCATGCGAAACAAATGATTGAGCTTCATACACTTGGGATATAGGTGTTATAGCTTCAACTGCATGCGAAACAAACGAGTTACCTTCAAATCCACGCGAAACACATGAGTTAGCTTCAAATCAATGCGATGTAGAAGGTTTAGCTTCAAATCCATGCGAAACACATGATTTAGCTGCAAATCAATGCGATGTAGAAGGTTTAGCTCCAAATCCATGCGAAACAAATGATTTAGCTTCAAACACTTGGGGTATAAGTGATATAGCTTCAAATGCAGACTAATCAAACGAGTTAGCTTCAAAATCCACGCGATACACATGATTTAGCTTCAAATACTTGCTATATAAGTGATGTAGATTCAACTGCAGGCGCAACGAACGAGTTAGCTTCAAATCCATGCGGAACACATGATTTAGCTGCAAATCAATGCGATGTTGAAGGTTTACCTTCAAATCCATGCGATACACAAGATTTAGCTTCAAATCAATTCGATGTAGAAGGTTCAGCTTCAAATCCATGCGACACATATGATTTAGCTTCAAATACTTGCGATATAAGTGATATAGCTTCAAAAGCAGGAGGAACAAACGAGGTAGCTTCAGTTCTATGCGAAGCAAATGATTTAGCTTCAAATGAATGCGAAGTAGACGGCTTAGCTTCAAATACATGCGAAACAAATGATTTAGCTACAAATACTTGTGATATACATTATTTAGCTACAACTGCATGCGAAACAAACGAGTTAGCTTCAAATACATGCGAAACACATGATCTAGGTTCAAATCAATGCGATGTAGAAGGTTTAGCTTCAAATCCATGCAAGACACGTGATTTAGCTTCAAATCAATGCGGAGTAGAAGTCTTAGCTTCAAATCCATGCGAAACAAATGGTTTAGCTACAAATACTTGTGATATACATTATTTAGCTACAACTGCATGCGAAACAAACGAGTTATCTTCAGATCGATGCGAAACACATGATTTAGCTTAAAATCAATGCGATGTAGAATGTTTAGCTTCAAATCCATGCGATACACAAGATTTAGCTTCAAATCAATGCGATGTAGAAAGTTCAGCTTCAAATCCATGCGACGCACATGATTTAGCTTCAAATACTTGCGATATAATTGATATAGCTTCAAAATCTGGAGGAACAAACGAGGTAGCATCAATTCCATGCGAAACAAATGATTTAGCTTCAAATCAATGCGAAGTAGAGGGCTTAGCTTCAAATCCATGCGAAACAAATGGTTTAGCTACAAATACTTGTGATATACATTATTGAGCTACAACTGCATGCGAAACAAACGAATTAGCTTCAAATCCATGCGAATCACATGATTTAGATTCAAATCAATGCGATGTAGGAGCTTTAGCTTCAAATCCATGCGATTTACAAGATTTAGCTTCAAATCAATGCGATGTAGAAGGTTCAGCTTCAAATCCATGCGACACATATGATTTAGCTTCAAATACTTGCGATATAAGTGATATAGCTTCAAAAGCAGGAGGAACAAACGAGGTAGCTTCAATTCCACGCGAAACAAATGATTTAGCTTCAAATCAATGCGATGTAGAAGGTTTAGCTTCAAATCCATGCGAAACAAATGATTTAGCTACAAATACTTGTGATATACATTATTTAGCTACAACTGCATGCGTAACAAACGAGTTAGCTTCAAAATCCACTCGATACACATGATTTAGCTTCAAATACTTGCGATATAAGTGATGTAGATTCAACTGGAGGCGAAACGAACGAGTTAGCTTCAAATCCATGCGAAACACATGATTTAGCTGCAAATCAATGCGATGTAGTAGGTTTAGCATCATATCCATGCGATGTAGAAGGTTTAGCTTCAAATCGATGCGAAACAAATGATTTAGCTTCAAATCAATGCGAAGTAGAAGGCTTAGCTTCAAATCCATGCAAACAAATGGTTTAGCTACAAATACTTGTGATATACATTATTTAGCTACAACTGCATGCGAAACAAACGAGTTAGCTTCAAATACATGGGATACACCCGATTTAGCTTCAAATCAATGCGATGTAGAAGGTTTAGCTTCAAATCCATGCAAAACAAATGGTTTAGCTACAAATACTTGTGATATACATTATTTAGCTACAACTGCATGCGAAGCAAACGAGTTAGCTTCAAATCCATGCGAAACACATGATTTAGCTTCAAATCAATGCGATGTGGAAGGTTTAGCTTCAAATCCATGCGATACACAAGATTTAGCTTCAAATCAATTCGATGAAGAAGGTTCAGCTTCAAATCCATGCGACACATATGATTTAGCTTCAAATAGTTGCGATATAAGTGATATAGCTTCAAAAGCAGGAGGAACAAACGAGGTAGCTTCAGTTCTATGCGAAACAAATGATTTAGCTTCAAATCTATGCGAAGTAGCAGGCTTAGTTTCAAATCCATGCGAAACAAATGATTTAGCTACAAATACTCGTGATATACACTATTTAGCTACAACTGCATGCGAAACAAACGAGTTAGCTTCAAATCCATGCGAAACACATGATTTAGCTTAAAATCAATGCGATGTAGACGGTTTAGCTTCAAATCCATGCGAAACAAATGATTGAGCTTCATACACTTGGGATATAGGTGTTATAGCTTCAACTGCATGCGAAACAAACGAGTTACCTTCAAATCCACGCGAAACACATGAGTTAGCTTCAAATCAATGCGATGTAGAAGGTTTAGCTTCAAATCCATGCGAAACACATGATTTAGCTGCAAATCAATGCGATGTAGAAGGTTTAGCTCCAAATCCATGCGAAACAAATGATTTAGCTTCAAACACTTGGGGTATAAGTGATATAGCTTCAAATGCAGACTAATCAAACGAGTTAGCTTCAAAATCCACGCGATACACATGATTTAGCTTCCAACGAACGAGTTAGCTTCAAATCCATGCGGAACACATGATTTAGCTGCAAATCAATGCGATGTTGAAGGTTTACCTTCAAATCCATGCGATACACAAGATTTAGCTTCAAATCAATTCGATGTAGAAGGTTCAGCTTCAAATCCATGCGACACATATGATTTAGCTTCAAATACTTGCGATATAAGTGATATAGCTTCAAAAGCAGGAGGAACAAACGAGGTAGCTTCAGTTCTATGCGAAGCAAATGATTTAGCTTCAAATGAATGCGAAGTAGACGGCTTAGCTTCAAATACATGCGAAACAAATGATTTAGCTACAAATACTTGTGATATACATTATTTAGCTACAACTGCATGCGAAACAAACGAGTTAGCTTCAAATACATGCGAAACACATGATCTAGGTTCAAATCAATGCGATGTAGAAGGTTTAGCTTCAAATCCATGCAAGACACGTGATTTAGCTTCAAATCAATGCGGAGTAGAAGTCTTAGCTTCAAATCCATGCGAAACAAATGGTTTAGCTACAAATACTTGTGATATACATTATTTAGCTACAACTGCATGCGAAACAAACGAGTTATCTTCAGATCGATGCGAAACACATGATTTAGCTTAAAATCAATGCGATGTGGAATGTTTAGCTTCAAATCCATGCGATACACAAGATTTAGCTTCAAATCAATGCGATGTAGAAAGTTCAGCTTCAAATCCATGCGACGCACATGATTTAGCTTCAAATACTTGCGATATAATTGATATAGCTTCAAAATCTGGAGGAACAAACGAGGTAGCATCAATTCCATGCGAAACAAATGATTTAGCTTCAAATCAATGCGAAGTAGAGGGCTTAGCTTCAAATCCATGCGAAACAAATGGTTTAGCTACAAATACTTGTGATATACATTATTGAGCTACAACTGCATGCGAAACAAACGAATTAGCTTCAAATCCATGCGAATCACATGATTTAGATTCAAATCAATGCGATGTAGAAGCTTTAGCTTCAAATCCATGCGATTTACAAGATTTAGCTTCAAATCAATGCGATGTAGAAGGTTCAGCTTCAAATCCATGCGACACATATGATTTAGCTTCAAATACTTGCGATATAAGTGATATAGCTTCAAAAGCAGGAGGAACAAACGAGGTAGCTTCAATTCCACGCGAAACAAATGATTTAGCTTCAAATCAATGCGATGTAGAAGGTTTAGCTTCAAATCCATGCGAAACAAATGATTTAGCTACAAATACTTGTGATATACATTATTTAGCTACAACTGCATGCGTAACAAACGAGTTAGCTTCAAAATCCACTCGATACACATGATTTAGCTTCAAATACTTGCGATATAAGTGATGTAGATTCAACTGGAGGCGAAACGAACGAGTTAGCTTCAAATCCATGCGAAACACATGATTTAGCTGCAAATCAATGCGATGTAGTAGGTTTAGCATCATATCCATGCGATGTAGAAGGTTTAGCTTCAAATCGATGCGAAACAAATGATTTAGCTTCAAATCAATGCGAAGTAGAAGGCTTAGCTTCAAATCCATGCAAACAAATGGTTTAGCTACAAATACTTGTGATATACATTATTTAGCTACAACTGCATGCGAAACAAACGAGTTAGCTTCAAATCCATGCGAAAGACATGAGTCAGCATCAAATCAGTGTGAAGTAGAAGGCTTAGCTTCAAATCCCATCCGAATCAAATGGTTTAGATTCAAATACTTGTGATATACATGATTTAGCTTAAACTGCATGCGACACAATCGAGTTAGCTTCAAATCCATGCGAAACACATGATTCAGATGCAAATCAATGCGATGTATAAGGTTTAGCTTCAAATCCATGCCAAACACATGATTTAGCTTCAAATCCATGGGATGTAGAAGGTTTAGCTTCAAATCCATGAGAAACGAATGATTTAGCATCAAATGCTTGCGAATATAAGTGATATAGCTTCAAATGCAGGCGAAACAAACGAGTTAGCTTTAGATCCATGCGAAACACATGATTTAGTTGCAAATCAATGCGATGTAGAGGGTTTAGCTTCAAATCCATGCGATACACAAGATTTAGCTTCAAATCAATGCGATGTAGAAAGTTCAGCTTCAAATCCATGCGACGTACATGATTTAGCTTCAAATACTTGCGATATAAGTGATATAGCTTCAAAATCTGGAGGAACAAACGAGGTAGCTTCAATTCCATGCGAAACACATGATTTAGCTTAAAATCAATGCGATGTAGAAGGTTTAGCTTCAAAACCATGCGAAACAAATGATTGAGCTTCAAACACTTGGGATATAGGTGGTATAGCTCCAACTGCATGCGAAACAAACGAGTTACCTTCAAATCCACGCGAAACACATGAGTTAGCTTCAAATCAATGCGATGTAGAAGGTTTAGCTTCAAATCCATGCGACACATATGATTTAGCTTCAAATACTTACGATATAAGTGATATAGCTTCAAAAGCAGGCGGAACAAACGATGTAGCTTCAGTTCTATGCGAAACAAATGATTAAGCTTCAAATCAATGCGAAGTAGAAGGCTTAGCTTCAAATCCATGCGAAACAAATGATTTAGCTACAAATACTTGTGATATACATTATTTAGCTACAACTGCGTGCGAAACAAACGAGTTAGTTTCAAATCCATGCGAAACACATGATTTAGCTGCAAATCAATGCGATGTAGAAGGTTTAGCTTCAAATCCATGCGAAACAAATGATTGAGCTTCAAACACTTGGGATATAGGTGGTATAGCTCCAACTGCATGCGAAACAAACGAGTTACCTTCAAATCCACGCGAAATACATGAGTTAGCTTCAAATCCATGCGACACATATGATTTAGCTTCAAATACTTGCGATATAAATGATATAGCTTCAAAAGCAGGAGGAACAAACGAGGTAGCTTCAGTTCTATGCGAAACAAATGATTTATCTTCAAATCAATGCGAAGTAGAAGGCTTAGTTTCAAATCCATGCGAAACAAATTATTTAGCTACAAATACTTGTGATATACATTATTTAGCTACAACTGCATGCGAAACAAACGAGTTACCTTCAAATCTACGCGAAACACATGTTTCAGCTTCAAATGAATGCGATGTAGAAGGTTTAGCTTCAAATCCAAGCGAATCACGTGCTTTAGCTTTCTATTAATGCGAAGTAGAAGGCTTAGCTTGTAATCCATGCGAAACACGTGATTTAGCTACAAATCAATGCTATCTAGAAGGTTTAGCTTCAAATCCATGCGACGCACATGATTTAGCTTCAAATACTTGCGATATAAGTGATATAGCTTCAAAATCTTGGAGGAACAAAACGAGGTAGCTTCAATTCCATGCGAAACAAAATGATTTAGCTTCAAATCAATGCGAAGTAGAGGGCTTAGCTTCAAATCCATGCGAAACGAATGGTTTAGCTACAAATACTTGTGATATACATTATTTAGCTACAACTGCATGCGAAACAAACGAGTTAGCTTCAAATACAAGGGATACACGTGATTAGCTACAAATCAATGCGATCTAGAAGGTTTAGCTTCAAATCCATGCGATGTAGAAGGTTTAGCTTCAAATCCATGCGAAACGAATGATTTAGCATCAAATGCTTGCGAATATAAGTGATATATCTTCAAATGCAGGCGAAACAAACGAGTTAGACTTCAGATCCATGCGAAACACATGATTTAGTTGCAATCAATGCGATGTAGAAGGTTTAGCTTCAAATCCATGCGAAACAAATGATTGAGCTTCAAAACACTTGGGATATACATTATTTAGCTACAACTGCATGCGAAACAAACGAGTTACCTTCAAATCCACGCGAAACACAATGTTTCAGCTTCAAATGAATTGCGATGTAGAAGGTTTAGCTTCAAATCCCAAGCGAATCACGTGCTTTTGCTTCCTATTAATGCGAAGTAGAAGGCTTAGCTTGTAATCCATGCGAAACACGTGATTTAGCTACAAATCAATGCGATCTAGAAGGTTTAGCTTCAAATCCATGCGATACACAAGATTTAGCTTCCAATCAATGCGATGTAGAAAGTTCAGCTTCAAATCCATGCGACCGCACATGATTTAGCTTCAAATACTTGCGATATAAGTGATATAGCTTCAAAATCTGGAGGAACAAACGAGGTAGCTTCAATTCCATGCGAAACAAATGATTTAGCTTCAAATCAATGCGAAGTAGAGGGCCTTAGCTTCAAAATCCCATGCGAAACGAATGGTTTAGCTTACAAATACTTGTGATATACATTATTTAGCTACAACTGCATGCGAAACAAACGAGTTAGCTTCAAATACATGGGATACCACATGATTTAGTTTCAAATCAATGCGATGTAGAAGGTTTAGCTTCAAATCCATCCCGCAACAAATGGTTTAGCTACAAAATACTTGTGATATACATTATTTAGCTACAACTGCATGCGAAACAAACGAGTTAGCTTCAAATCCATGCGAAACACATGATTTAGAATTCAAATCAATGCGATGTAGAAGGTTTAGCTTCAAATCCATGCGATTTACAAGATTTAGCTTCAAATCAATGCGATGTATGAAGGTTCAGCTTCAAATCCATGCGACACTATGATTTAGCTGCAAATACTTGCGATATAAGTGATTATAGCTTCAAAAGCAGGAGGAACAAACGAGGTAGCTTCAATTCCACGCGAAACAAATGGTTTTAGCTACAAATACTTGTGATATACATTTATTTAGCTACAACTGCATGCGAAACAAACGAGTTAGCTTCAAATACATGGGATACACATGATTTAGCTTCAAATCAATGCGATGTAGAAGGTTTAGCTTCAATCCATGCGAAACAAATGGTTTAGCTACAAATACTTGTGATATACACTATTTAGCTACAACTGCGTGCGAAACAAACGAGTTAGCTTCAAATCCATGCGAAACACATGATTTAGCTTAAAATCAATGCGATGTAGACGGTTTAGCTTAAAATCCATGCGAAACAAATGACTTGAGCTTCATACACTTGGGATATAGGTGTTATAGCTTCAACTGCATGCGAAACAAACGAGTTACCTTCAAATCCACGCGAAACACATGAGTTAAGCTTCAAATCAATGCGATGTAGAAGGTTTAGCTTCAAATCCATGCGAAACACATGATTTAGCTGCAAATCAATGCGATGTAGAAGGTTTAGCTCCAAATCCATGCGAAACAAATGAATTTAGCTTCAAACACTTGGGGTATAAGTGATATAGCTTCAAATGCAGACTAATCAAACGAGTTAGCTTCAAAATCCACGCGATACACATGATTTAGCTTCAAATACTTGCTATATAAGTGATGTAGATTCAACTGCAGGCGCAACGAACGAGTTAGCTTCAAATCCATGCGGAACACATGATTTTAGCTGCAAATCAATGCGATGTTGAAGGTTTACCTTCAAATCCATGCGCTACACAAGATTTAGCTTCAAATCAATTCGATGTAGAAGGTTCAGCTTCAAATCCATGCGACACATATGATTTAGCTTCAAATACTTGCGATATAAGTGATATAGCTTCAAAAGCAGGAGGAACAAACGAGGTAGCTTCAGTTCTATGCGAAGCAAATGATTTAGCTTTCAAATGAATGCGAAGTAGACGGCTTAGCTTCAAATCCATGCGAAACAATTGATTTAGCTACAAATACTTGTGATATACTTTATTTAGCTACAACTGCATGCTAAACAAACGAGTTAGCTTCAAATACATGGGAAACACATGATTTAGGTTCAAATCAATGCGATGTAGAAGGTTTAGCTTCAAATCCATGCAAAACACGTGATTTAGCTTCCTATTAGTGCGAAGTAGAAAGGCTTAGCTTCAAATCCATGCGAAACAAATGATTTAGCTTCAAATCCATGGGATGTAGAAGGTTTAGCTTCAAATCCATTACAAACAAATGATTTAATTTCAGATACTTGCGATATAAATGATATAGATTCAACTGCATGCGAAAAAAACGATTCAGCTTCAAATCCAAGGAAACACATGATTTAACTTCAAATCAATGCGAAGTAAAAGGCTTAGCTTCAAATCCATGCGAAACGAATGATTTAGCATCAAATGCTTGCGAATATAAGTGATATAGCATCAAATGCAGGCGAAACAAACGAGTGTTAGATTCAGATCCATGCGAAACACGTGATTTAGTTGCAAATCAATGCGATGTAGAGGGTTTAGCTTCAAATCCATGCGATACACAAGATTTAGCTTCAAATCAATGCGATGTAGAAAGTTCAGCTTCAAATCCATGCGACGCACATGATTTAGCTTCAAATACTTGCGATATAAGTGATATAGCTTCAAAATCTGGAGGAACAAACGAGGTAGCTTCAATTCCATGCGAAACAAATGATTTAGCTTCAAATCAATGCGGAAGTAGAGGGCTTAGCTTCAAATCCAATGCGAAACAAATGGTTTAGCCTACAAATACTTGTGATATACATTATTTAGCTACAACTGCATGCGAAACAAACGAGTTAGCTTCAAATACATGGGATACACATGATTTAGCTTCAAATCAATGCGATGTAGAAGGTTTAGCTTCAAAATCAATGCGAAACAAATGATTTATCTTCAAATCAATGCGGAGTAGAAGGCTTAGCTTCAAATCCATGCGAAACAAAATGATTTAGCTACAAAACTTGTGATATACATTATTTAGCTACAACTGCATGCGAAACAAACGAGTTAGCTTCAGATCCATGCGAAAACACATGATTTAGTTGCAAATCAATGCGATGTAGTGGGTTTAGCTTCAAATCCATGCGAAACAAATGATTTAGCTTCAAATCAATGCGATGTAGAAGGTTTTAGCTTCAAATCCATGCGATTTACAAGATTTAGCTACAAATCAATGCGATGTAGAAGGTTCAGCTTCAAATCCATGCGACACATATGATTTAGCTGCAAATACTTGCGATATAAGTGATATAGCTTCAAAAGCAGGAGGAACAAACGAAGGTAGCTTAGCTTCAATTTCACGCGAAACAAATGATTTAGCTTCAAATCAATGCGAAGTAGAAGGCTTAGCTTCAAATCCATGCGAAACAAATGGTTTAGCTACAAATACTTGTGATATACATTATTTAGCTACAACTGCATGCGAAACAAACGAGTTAGCTTCAAATACATGGGATACACATGATTTAGCTTCAAATCAATGCGATGTAGAAGGTTTAGCTTCAAATCCATGCGAAACAAATGATTTATCTTCAAATCAATGCGGAGTAGAAGGCTTAGCATCAAATCCATGCGAAACAAATGATTTAGCTACAAATACTTGTGATATACATTATTTAGCTACAACTGCATGCGAAACAAACGAGTTAGCTTCAGATCCATGCGAAACACATGATTTAGATGCAAATCAATGCGATGTAGAGGGTTTAGCTTCAAATCCATGCGAAACAAATGATTTAGCTTCAAATCAATGCGGAGTAGAAGTCTTAGCTTCAAATCCATGTGAAACAAATGGTTTAGCTACAAATACTTGTGATATACATTATTTAGCTACAACTGCATGCGAAACAAACGAGTTAGCTTCAGATCGATGCGAAACACATGATTTAGCTTAAAATCAATGCGATGTAGACGGTTTAGCTTCAAATCCATGCGAATCAAATGATTTTGCTTCACACACTTTGGATATAGGTGTTATAGCTTCAACTGCATGCGAAACAAACGAGTTACCTTCAAATCCACGCGAAACACATGAGTTAGCTTCAAATCAATGCGATGTAGACGGTTTAGCTTCAAATCCATACGAAACAAATGATTGAGGTTCAAACACTTGGCATAAATGTGATATAGCTTCAACTGCATGCGAAACAATCGAGTTACCTTCCAATCCACGCGAAACACATGAATTGGTTCAAACAAATGCGATGTAGAAGGTTTAGCTTCAAATCCAAGCGAAAAACATGATTTAGCTTCACATACTTGCGATATAAGTGATATAGATTCAAATACAGGCGAAACGAACGAGTTAGCTTCAAAGCCATGCGAAACACATGATTCATTTGCAAATCAATGCGATGTAGAAGGTTCAGCTTCAAATCCATGCAAAACACGTGATTTAGCTTGCAATTAATGCGAAGGAGAAGGCTTAGCTTCAAATCCATGCGAAACAAATGGTTTAGCTTCAAATACTTGTGATATACGTTATTTAGATTTAACTGTATGCGCAACGAACGAGTTAGCTTCAAATCCAAGCGAAACACATGATTTAGCTGCAAATCAATGCGATGTAGAAGGTTTAGCTCCAAATCCATGCGAAACAAATGATTTATCTTCAAACACTTGGCGTATAAGTGATATAGCTTCAAATACAGACTAATCAAACGAGTTAGCTTCAAAATCCACGCGATACACATGATTTAGCTTCAAATACTTGCGATATAAGTGATGTAGATTCAACTGCAGGCCAAACGAACGAGTTAGCTTCAAATCCATGCGAAAAACATGATTTAGCTGCAAATCAATGCGGTGTAGAAGGTATAGCTTCAAATCAATGCGATACACAAGATTTAGCTTCAAATCAATTCGATGTAGTAGGTTCAGCTTCAAATCCATGCGACACATATGATTTAGCTTCAAATACTTGCGATATAAGTCATATAGCTTCAAAAGCAGGAGGAACAAACGAGGTAGCTTCAGTTCTATGCGAAACAAATGATTTAGCTTCAAATCAATGCGAAGTAGCAGGCTTAGCTTCAAATCCATGCGAAACAAATGATTTAGCTACAAATACTCGTGATATACACTTTTTAGCTACAACTGCATGCGAAACAAACGAGTTAGCTTCAAATCCATGCGAAACACATGGTTTAGCTTAAAATCAATGCGATGTAGAAGGTTTAGCTTCAAATCCATGCGAAACAAATGATTGAGCTTCAAACACTTGGGATATAGGTGGTATAGCTCCAACTGCATGCGAAACAAACGAGTTACCTTCAAATCCACGCGAAACACATGAATTGGTTCAAATGAATGCGATGTAGAAGGTTAAGCTGCAAATCCAAGAGAAACACGTGATTTAGCTTCCAATTAATGCGAAGTAGAAGGCTTAGCTTCAAATCCATGTGAAACAAATGGTTTAGCTTCAAATACTTCTGATATACGTTATTTAGATTTAACTGTATGCGCAACGAACGAGTTAGCTTCAAATCCATGCGAAACACATGATTTAGCAGCAAATCAATGCGATGTAGAAGGTTTAGCTCCAAATCCATGCGAAACAAATGATTTAGCTTCAAACACTTGGGATATATGTGATATAGCTTCAAATACAGACTAATCAAACGAGTTAGCTTCAAAATCCACGCGATACACATGATTTAGCTTCAAATACTTGCGATATAAGTGATGTAGATTCAACTGGAGGCGAAACGAACGAGTTAGCTTCAAATCCATGCGAAACACATGATTTAGCTTCAAATCAATGCGATGTAGAAGGTTTAGCTCCAAATCCATGCGAAACAAATGATTTAGCTTCAAACACTTGGGGTATATGTGATATAGCTTCAAATACAGACTAATCAAACGAGTTAGCTTCAAAATCCACGCGATACACATGATTTAGCTTCAAATACTTGCGATATAAGTGATGTAGATTCAACTGGAGGCGAAACGAACGAGTTAGCTTCAAATCCATGCGAAACACATGATTTAGCTTCAAATCAATGCGATGTAGAAGGTTTAGCTTCAAATCCATGCGATATACAAGATTTAGCTTCAAATCAATTCGATGAAGAAGGTTCAGCTTCAAATCCATGCGACACATATGATTTAGCTTCAAATACTTGCGATATATGTGATATAGCTTCAAAAGCAGGAGGAACAAACGAGGTAGCTTCAGTTCTATGCGCAACAAATGATTTAGCTTCAAATCAATGCGAAGTAGCAGGCTTAGCTTCAAATCCATGCGAAACAAATGATTTAGCTACAAATACTCGTGATATACACTATTTAGCTACAACTGCATGCGAAACAAACGAGTTAGCTTCAAATACATGGGATACACATGATTTAGCTTCAAATCAATGCGATGTAGATGGTTTAGCTTCAAATCCGTGCGAAACAAATGATTTAGCTTCAAATCAATGCGGAGTAGAAGTCTTAGCTTCAAATCCATGCGGAACAAATGATTTAGCTACAAATACTTGTGATATACATTATTTAGCTACAACTGCATGCGAAACAAACGAGTTAGCTTCAAATCCATGCGGAACACATGATTTAGCTTAAAATCAATGCGATGTAGAAGGTTTAGCTTCAAAACCATGCGAAACAAATGATTGAGCTTCAAACACTTGGGATATAGGTGGTATAGCTCCAACTGCATGCGAAACAAACGAGTTACCTACAAATCCTCGCGAAACACATGAGTTAGCTTCAAATCAATGCGATGTAGAAGGTTTAGCTTCAAATCCATGCGACACATATGATTTAGCTTCAAATACTTACGATATAAGTGATATAGCTTCAAAAGCAGGCGGAACAAACGATGTAGCTTCAGTTCTATGCGAAACAAATGATTAAGCTTCAAATCAATGCGAAGTAGAAGGCTTAGCTTCAAATCCATGCGAAACAAATGATTTAGCTACAAATACTTGTGATATACATTATTTAGCTACAACTGCATGCGAAACAAACGAGTTAGCTTCAAATCCATGCGAAACACATGATTTAGCTGCAAATCAATGCGATGTAGAAGGTTTAGCTTCAAATCCATGCGAAACAAATGATTGAGCTTCAAACACTTGGGATATAAGTGGTATAGCTCCAACTGCATGCGAAACAAACGAGTTACCTTCAAATCCACGCGAAATACATGAGTTAGCTTCAAATCCATGCGACACATATGATTTAGCTTCAAATACTTGCGATATAAGTGATATAGCTTCAAAAGCAGGAGGAACAAACGAGGTAGCTTCAGTTCTATGCGAAACAAATGATTTATCTTCAAATAAATGCGAAGTAGAAGGCTTAGCTTCAAATCCATGCGAAACAAATTATTTAGCTACAAATACTTGTGATATACATTATTTAGCTACAACTGCATGCGAAACAAACGAGTTACCTTCAAATCTACGCGAAACACATGTTTCAGCTTCAAATCAATGCGATGTAGAAGGTTTAGCTTCAAATCCATGCAAAACAAATGGTTTAGCTACAAATACTTGTGATATACATTATTTAGCTACAACTGCATGCGAAGCAAACGAGTTAGCTTCAAATCCATGCGAAACACATGATTTAGCTTCAAATCAATGCGATGTGGAAGGTTTAGCTTCAAATCCATGCGATACACAAGATTTAGCTTCAAATCAATTTGATGAAGAAGGTTCAGCTTCAAATCCATGCGACACATATGATTTAGCTTCAAATAGTTGCGATATAAGTGATATAGCTTCAAAAGCAGGAGGAACAAACGAGGTAGCTTCAGTTCTATGCGAAACAAATGATTTAGCTTCAAATCTATGCGAAGTAGCAGGCTTAGTTTCAAATCCATGCGAAACAAATGATTTAGCTACAAATACTCGTGATATACACTATTTAGCTACAACTGCATGCGAAACAAACGAGTTAGCTTCAAATCCATGCGAAACACATGATTTAGCTTAAAATCAATGCGATGTAGACGGTTTAGCTTCAAATCCATGCGAAACAAATGATTGAGCTTCATACACTTGGGATATAGGTGTTATAGCTTCAACTGCATGCGAAACAAACGAGTTACCTTCAAATCCACGCGAAACACATGAGTTAGCTTCAAATCAATGCGATGTAGAAGGTTTAGCTTCAAATCCATGCGAAACACATGATTTAGCTGCAAATCAAAGCGATGAAGAAGGTTTAGCTCCAAATCCATGCGAAACAAATGATTTAGCTTCAAACACTTGGGGTATAAGTGATATAGCTTCAAATGCAGACTAATCAAACGAGTTAGCTTCAAAATCCACGCGATACACATGATTTAGCTTCAAATACTTGCTATATAAGTGATGTAGATTCAACTGCAGGCGCAACGAACGAGTTAGCTTCAAATCCATGCGGAACACATGATTTAGCTGCAAATCAATGCGATGTTGAAGGTTTACCTTCAAATCCATGCGATACACAAGATTTAGCTTCAAATCAATTCGATGTAGAAGGTTCAGCTTCAAATCCATGCGACACATATGATTTAGCTTCAAATACTTGCGATATAAGTGATATAGCTTCAAAAGCAGGAGGAACAAACGAGGTAGCTTCAGTTCTATGCGAAGCAAATGATTTAGCTTCAAATGAATGCGAAGTAGACGGCTTAGCTTCAAATACATGCGAAACAAATGATTTAGCTACAAATACTTGTGATATACATTATTTAGCTACAACTGCATGCGAAACAAACGAGTTAGCTTCAAATACATGCGAAACACATGATCTAGGTTCAAATCAATGCGATGTAGAAGGTTTAGCTTCAAATCCATGCAAAACACGTGATTTAGCTTCCTATTAGTGCGAAGTAGAAGGCTTAGCTTCAAATCCATGCGAAACAAATGATTTAGCTTCAAATCAATGCGGAGTAGAAGTCTTAGCTTCAAATCCATGCGAAACAAATGGTTTAGCTACAAATACTTGTGATATACATTATTTAGCTACAACTGCATGCGAAACAAACGAGTTATCTTCAGATCGATGCGAAACACATGATTTAGCCTAAAATCAATGCGATGTAGAATGTTTAGCTTCAAATCCATGCGATACACAAGATTTAGCTTCAAATCAATGCGATGTAGAAAGTTCAGCTTCAAATCCATGCGACGCACATGATTTAGCTTCAAATACTTGCGATATAATTGATATAGCTTCAAAATCTGGAGGAACAAACGAGGTAGCATCAATTCCATGCGAAACAAATGATTTAGCTTCAAATCAATGCGAAGTAGAGGGCTTAGCTTCAAATCCATGCGAAACAAATGGTTTAGCTACAAATACTTGTGATATACATTATTGAGCTACAACTGCATGCGAAACAAACGAATTAGCTTCAAATCCATGCGAATCACATGATTTAGATTCAAATCAATGCGATGTAGAAGGATTAGCTTCAAATCCATGCGATTTACAAGATTTAGCTTCAAATCAATGCGATGTAGAAGGTTCAGCTTCAAATCCATGCGACACATATGATTTAGCTTCAAATACTTGCGATATAAGTGATATAGCTTCAAAAGCAGGAGGAACAAACGAGGTAGCTTCAATTCCACGCGAAACAAATGATTTAGCTTCAAATCAATGCGATGTAGAAGGTTTAGCTTCAAATCCATGCGAAACAAATGATTTAGCTACAAATACTTGTGATATACATTATTTAGCTACAACTGCATGCGAAACAAACGAGTTAGCTTCAAATACATGCGAAACACATGATTTAGGTTTAAATCAATGCGATGTAGAAGGTTTAGCTTCAAATCCATGCAAAACACGTGATTTAGCTTCCTATTAATGCGAAGTAGAAGGCTTAACTTCAAATCTAAGCGAAACAAATGGTTTAGCTTCAAATACTTGTGATATACGTTATTTACATTTAACTGCATGCGCAACGAACGAGTTAGCTTCAAATCCATGCGAAACACATGATTCATTTGCAAATCAATGCGATGTAGAAGGTTCAGCTTCAAATCCATGCAAAACACGTGATTTAGCTTCCAATTAATGCGAAGGAGAAGGCTTAGCTTCAAATCCATGCGAAACAAATGGTTTAGTTTCAAATACTTGTGATATACGTTATTTAGATTTAACTGTATGCGCAACGAACGAGTTAGCTTCAAATCCACGCGAAACACATGAGTTAGCTTCAAATCAATGCGATGTAGAAGGTTTAGCTTCAAATCCATGCGAAACAAATGATTGAGCTTCTAACACTTGGGATAAAGGTGATATAGCTTCAACTGCATGCGAAACAAACGAGTTACCTTCAAATCCACGCGAAACACATGATTTAGCTTCAAATCAATGCGATGTAGAAGGTTTAGCTTCAAATCCATGCGATACACAAGATTTAGCTTCAAATCAATTCGATGAAGAAGGTTCAGCTTCAAATCCATGCGACACATATGATTTAGCTTCAAATACTTGCGATATAAGTGATATAGATTCAAAAGCAGGAGGAACAAACGAGGTAGCTTCAGTTCTATGCGAAACAAATGATTTAGCTTCAAATCTATGCGAAGTAGCAGGCTTAGCTTCAAATCCATGCGAAACAAATGATTTAGCTACAAATACTCGTGATATACACTATTTAGCTACAACTGCATGCGAATCAAACGAGTTAGATTCAGATCCATGCGAAACACATGATTTAGTTGCAAATCAATGCGATGTAGAGGGTTTAGCTTCAAATCCATGCGAAAAAAATGATTTTGCTTCACACACTTGGGATATAGGTGTTATAGCTTCAATTGCATGCGAAACAAACGAGTTACCTTCAAATCCACGCGAAACACATGAGTTAGCTTCCAATTAATGCGAAGGAGAAGGCTTAGCTTCAAATCCATGCGAAACAAATGGTTTAGCTTCAAATACTTGTGATATACGTTATTTAGATTTAACTGTATGCGCAACGAACGAGTTAGCTTCAAATCCAAGCGAAACACATGATTTAGCTGCAAATCAATGCGATGTAGAAGGTTTAGCTCCAAATCCATGCGAGACAAATGATTTAGCTTCAAACACTTGGGATAAATGTGATATAGCTTCAACTGCATGCGAAACAATCGAGTTACCTACAGATCCACGCGAAACACATGAATTGGTTCAAATGAATGCGATGTAGAAGGTTTAGCTTCAAATTCAAGCGAAACACATGATTTAGCTTCAAATACTTGCGATATAAGTGGTATAGATTCAAATACAGGCGAAACGAACGAGTTAGATTCAAAGCCATGCGAAACACATGATTCATTTGCAAATCAATGCGATGTAGAAGGTTCAGCTTCAAATCCATGCAAAACACGTGATTTAGCTTCCAATTAATGCGAAGGAGAAGGCTTAGCTTCAAATCCATGCGAAACAAATGGTTTAGCTTCAAATACTTTTGATATACGTTATTTAGATTTAACTGTATGCGCAACGAACGAGTTAGCTTCAAATCCATGCGAAACACATGATTTAGCTTCAAATAGTTGCGATATAAGTGATATAGATTCAAATACAGGCGAAACGAACGAGTTAGCTTCAAATCCATGCGAAACACATGAGTCATTTGCAAATCAATGCGATGTAGAAGGTTCAGATTCAAATCCATGCAAAACTCGTGATTTAGCTCCCAATTAATGCGAAGTAGAAGGCTTAGCTTCAAATCCATGCGAAACAAATGGTTTAGCTACAAATACTTGTGATATACATTATTTAGCTACAACTGCATGCGAAACAAACGAGTTAGCTTCAGATCGGTGCGAAACACATGATTTAGCTTAAAATCAATGCGATGTAGACGGTTTAGCTTCAATTCCATGCGAAACAAATGATTGAGCTTCTAACACTTGGGATAAAGGTGATATAGCTTCAACTGCATGCGAAACAAACGAGTTACCTTCAAATCCACGCGAAACACATGATTTAGCTTCAAATCAATGCGATGTAGAAGGTTTAGCTTCAAATCCATGCGATACACAAGATTTAGCTTCAAATCAATTCGATGAAGAAGGTTCAGCTTCAAATCCATGCGACACATATGATTTAGCTTCAAATACTTGCGATATAAGTGATATAGATTCAAAAGCAGGAGGAACAAACGAGGTAGCTTCAGTTCTATGCGAAACAAATGATTTAGCTTCAAATCTATGCGAAGTAGCAGGCTTAGCTTCAAATCCATGCGAAACAAATGATTTAGCTACAAATACTCGTGATATACACTATTTAGCTACAACTGCATGCGAATCAAACGAGTTAGATTCAGATCCATGCGAAACACATGATTTAGTTGCAAATCAATGCGATGTAGAGGGTTTAGCTTCAAATCCATGCGAAAAAAATGATTTTGCTTCACACACTTGGGATATAGGTGTTATAGCTTCAATTGCATGCGAAACAAACGAGTTACCTTCAAATCCACGCGAAACACATGAGTTAGCTTCCAATTAATGCGAAGGAGAAGGCTTAGCTTCAAATCCATGCGAAACAAATGGTTTAGCTTCAAATACTTGTGATATACGTTATTTAGATTTAACTGTATGCGCAACGAACGAGTTAGCTTCAAATCCAAGCGAAACACATGATTTAGCTGCAAATCAATGCGATGTAGAAGGTTTAGCTCCAAATCCATGCGAGACAAATGATTTAGCTTCAAACACTTGGGATAAATGTGATATAGCTTCAACTGCATGCGAAACAATCGAGTTACCTACAGATCCACGCGAAACACATGAATTGGTTCAAATGAATGCGATGTAGAAGGTTTAGCTTCAAATTCAAGCGAAACACATGATTTAGCTTCAAATACTTGCGATATAAGTGGTATAGATTCAAATACAGGCGAAACGAACGAGTTAGATTCAAAGCCATGCGAAACACATGATTCATTTGCAAATCAATGCGATGTAGAAGGTTCAGCTTCAAATCCATGCAAAACACGTGATTTAGCTTCCAATTAATGCGAAGGAGAAGGCTTAGCTTCAAATCCATGCGAAACAAATGGTTTAGCTTCAAATACTTTTGATATACGTTATTTAGATTTAACTGTATGCGCAACGAACGAGTTAGCTTCAAATCCATGCGAAACACATGATTTAGCTTCAAATAGTTGCGATATAAGTGATATAGATTCAAATACAGGCGAAACGAACGAGTTAGCTTCAAATCCATGCGAAACACATGAGTCATTTGCAAATCAATGCGATGTAGAAGGTTCAGATTCAAATCCATGCAAAACTCGTGATTTAGCTCCCAATTAATGCGAAGTAGAAGGCTTAGCTTCAAATCCATGCGAAACAAATGGTTTAGCTACAAATACTTGTGATATACATTATTTAGCTACAACTGCATGCGAAACAAACGAGTTAGCTTCAGATCGGTGCGAAACACATGATTTAGCTTAAAATCAATGCGATGTAGACGGTTTAGCTTCAATTCCATGCGAAACAAATGATTGTGCTTCACACACTTGGGATATAGGTGTTATAGCTTCAACTGCATGCGAAACAAACGAGTTACCTTCAAATCCACGCAAAACACATGAGTTAGCTTCAAATCAATGCGATGTAGAAGGTTTAGCTTCAAATCCATACGAAACAAATGATTGAGCTTCAAACACTTGGAATATAAGTGATATAGATTCAAATACAGGCGAAACGAACGAGTTAGCTTCAAAGCCATGCGAAACACATGATTCATTTGCAAATCAATGCGATGTAGAAGGTTCAGCTTCAAATCCATGCAAAACACGTGATTTAGCTTCCAATTAATGCGAAGGAGAAGGCTTAGCTTCAAATCCATGCGAAACAAATGGTTTAGTTTCAAATACTTGTGATATACGTTATTTAGATTTAACTGTATGCGCAACGAACGAGTTAGCTTCAAATCCACGCGAAACACATGAGTTAGCTTCAAATCAATGCGATGTAGAAGGTTTAGCTTCAAATCCATGCGAAACAAATGATTGAGCTTCTAACACTTGGGATAAAGGTGATATAGCTTCAACTGCATGCGAAACAAACGAGTTACCTTCAAATCCACGCGAAACACATGATTTAGCTTCAAATCAATGCGATGTAGAAGGTTTAGCTTCAAATCCATGCGATACACAAGATTTAGCTTCAAATCAATTCGATGAAGAAGGTTCAGCTTCAAATCCATGCGACACATATGATTTAGCTTCAAATACTTGCGATATAAGTGATATAGATTCAAAAGCAGGAGGAACAACGAGGTAGCTTCAGTTCTATGCGAAACAAATGATTTAGCTTCAAATCTATGCGAAGTAGCAGGCTTAGCTTCAAATCCATGCGAAACAAATGATTTAGCTTCAAACACTTGGGGTATATGTGATATAGCTTCAAATACAGACTAATCAAACGAGTTAGCTTCAAAACCCACGCGATACACATGATTTAGCTTCAAATACTTGCGGTATAAGTGATGTAGATTCAACTGGAGGCGAAACGAACGAGTTAGCTTCAAATCCATGCGAAACACATGATTTAGCTTCAAATACTTGCGATATAAGTGATATATCTTCAAAAGCAGGAGGAACAAACGAGGTAGCTTCAGTTCTATGCGAAACAAATGATTTAGCTTCAAATGAATGCGAAGTAGAAGGCTTAGCTTCAAATCCATGCAAAACGAATGATTTAGCATCAAATGCTTGCGAATATAAGTGATATAGCTTCAAATGCAGGCGAAACAAACGAGTTAGCTTCAGATCCATGCGAAACACATGATTTAGTTGCAAATCAATGCGATGTAGAGGGTTTAGCTTCAAATCCATGCGATACACAAGATTTAGCTTCAAATCAATGTGATGTAGAAAGTTCAGCTTCAAATCCATGCGACGCACGTGATTTAGCTTCAAATACTTGCGATATAAGTGATATAGCTTCAAAATCTGGAGGAACAAACGAGGTAGCTTCAATTCCATGCGAAGCAAATGATTTAGCTTCAAATCAATGCAAAGTAGAGGGCTTAGCTTCAAATCCATGCGAAACAAATGGTTTACTCTACAAATTCTTGTGATATACATTATTTAGCTACAACTGCATGCGAAACAACGAGTTAGCTTCAAATACATGGGATACACATGATTTAGCTTCAAATCAGTGCGATGTAGAAGGTTTAGCTTCAAATCCATGCGAAACAAATGATTTAGCTTCAATCAATGCGGAGTAGAAGTCTTAGCTTCAAATCCATGAGAAACAAATGGTTTAGCTACAAATACTTGTGATATACATTATTTAGCTACAACTGCATGCGAAACAAACGAGTTAGCTTCAGATCGATGCGAAACACATGATTTAGCTTAAAATCAATGCGATGTAGACGGTTTAGCTTCAATTCCATGCGAACAAATGATTGAGCTTCACACACTTGGGATATAGGTGTTATAGCTTCAACTGCATGCGAAACAAACGAGTTACCTTCAAATCCAGGCAAAACACATGAGTTAGCTTCAAATCAATGCGATGTAGAAGGTTTAGCTTCAAATCCATACGAAACAAATGATTGAGCTTCAAACACTTGGGATATAAGTGATATAGATTCAAGTACAGGCGAAAGGAACGAGTTAGCTTCAAAGCCATGCGAAACACATGATTCATTTGCAAATCGATGCGATGTAGAAGGTTCAGCTTCAAATCCATGCAAAACACGTGATTTAGCTTCCAATTAATGCGAAGGAGAATGCTTAGCTTCAAATCCATGCGAAACAAATGGTTCAGCTTCAAATACTTGTGATATACGTTATTTAGATTTAACTGTATGCGCAACGAACGAGTTAGCTTCAAATCCAAGCGAAACACATGATTTAGCTGCAAATCAATGAGATGTAGAAGGTTTAGCTCCAAATCCATGCGAGACAAATGATTTAGCTTCAAACACTTGGCGTATAATTTTATAGCTTCAAATGCAGACTAATCAAACGAGTTAGCTTCAAAATCCACGCGATACACATGATTTAGCTTCAAATACTTGCGATATAAGTGACGTAGATTCAACTGCAGGCCAAACGAACGAGTTAGCTTCAAATCCATGCGAAACACATGATTTAGCTTCAAATCAATGCGATGTATAAGGTTTAGCTTCAAATCCATGCGATACACAAGATTTAGCTTCAAATCAATTCGATGAAGAAGGTTCAGCTTCAAATCCATGCGACACATATGATTTAGCTTCAAATACTTGCGATATAAGTGATATAGCTTCAAAAGCAGGAGGAACAAACGAGGTAGCTTCAGTTCTATGCGAAACAAATGATTTAGCTTCAAATGAATGCGAAGTAGAAGGCTTAGCTTCAAATCCATGCGAAACAAATGATTTAGCTACAAATACATGTGATATACATTATTTAGCTACAACTGCATGCGAAACAAACGAGTTAGCTTCAAATCCATGCGAAACACATGATTTAGCTTAAAATCAATGCGATGTAGAAGGTTTAGCTTCAAAACCATGCGAAACAAATGATTGAGCTTCAAACACTTGGGATATAGGTAGTATAGCTCCAACTGCATGCGAAACAAACGAGTTACCTTCAAATCCACGCGAAACACATGAGTTAGCTTCAAATCAATGCGATGTAGAAGGTTTAGCTTCAAATCCACGCGAAACAAATGATTGAGCTTCAAACACTTGGGATAAAGGTGATATAGCTTCAACTGCATGCGAAACGAACGAGTTGCCTTCAAATCCACGCGAAACACATGATTTAGATTCAAATGAATGCGATGTAGAAGGTTTAGCTTCAAATCCAAGCGAAACACATGATTTAGCTTCAAATAGTTGCGATATAAGTGATATAGATTCAAATACAGGCGAAACGAACGAGTTAGCTTCAAATCCATGCGAAACACATGATTCATTAGCAAATCAATGTGATGTAGAAGGTTCAGATTCAAATCCATGCAAAACTCGTGATTTAGCTTCCAATTAATGCGAAGTAGAAGGCTTAGCTTCAAATGCATGCGAAACAAATGGTTTAGCTTCAAATACTTTTGATATACGTTATTTAGATTTAACTGTATGCGCAACGAACGAGTTAGCTTCAAATCCATGCGAAACACATGATTTAGCAGCAAATCAATGCGATGTAGAAGGTTTAGCTCCAAATCCATGCGAAACAAATGACTTAGCTTCAAACACTTGGGGTATATGTGATATAGCTTCAAATACAGACTAAACAAACGAGTTAGCTTCAAAATCCACGCGATACACATGATTTAGCTTCAAATACTTGCGGTATAAGTGATGTAGATTCAAGTGGAGGCGAAACGAACGAGTTAGCTTCAAATCCATGCGAAACACATGATTTAGCTTCAAATCAATGCGATGTAGAAGGTTTAGCTTCAAATCCATGCGATACACAAGATTCAGCTTCAAATCAATTCGATGTAGAAGGTTCAGCTTCAAATCCATGCGACACATATGATTTAGCTTCAAATACTTGCGATATAAGTGATATATCTTCAAAAGCAGGAGGAACAAACGAGGTAGCTTCAGTTCTATGCGAAACAAATGATTTAGCTTCAAATGAATGCGAAGTAGAAGGCGTAGCTTCAAATCCATGCGAAACGAATGATTTAGCATCAAATGCTTGCGAATATAAGTGATATAGCTTCAAATGCAGGCAAAACAAACGAGTTAGCTTCAGATCCATGCGAAACACATGATTTAGTTGCAAATCAATGCGATGTAGAGGGTTTAGCTTCAAATCCATGCGATACACAAGATTTAGCTTCAAATCAATGCGATGTAGAAAGTTCAGCTTCAAATCCATGCGACGCACATGATTTAGCTTCAAATACTTGCGATATAAGTGATATAGCTTCAAAATCTGGAGGAACAAACGAGGTAGCTTCAATTCCATGCGAAGCAAATGATTTAGCTTCAAATCAATGCAAAGTAGAGGGCTTAGCTTCAAATCCATGCAAAACAAATGGTTTAGCTACAAATTCTTGTGATATACATTATTTAGCTACAACTGCATGCGAAACAAACGAGTTAGCTTCAAATACATGGGATACACATGATTTAGCTTCAAATCAGTGCGATGTAGAAGGTTTAGCTTCAAATCCATGCAAAACTCGTGATTTAGCTTCCAATTAATGCGAAGTAGAAGGCTTAGCTTCAAATGCATGCGAAACAAATGGTTTAGCTTCAAATACTTTTGATATACGTTATTTAGATTTAACTGTATGCGCAACGAACGAGTTAGCTTCAAATCCATGCGAAACACATGATTTAGCAGCAAATCAATGCGATGTAGAAGGTTTAGCTCCAAATCCATGCGAAACAAATGACTTAGCTTCAAACACTTGGGGTATATGTGATATAGCTTCAAATACAGACTAAACAAACGAGTTAGCTTCAAAATCCACGCGATACACATGATTTAGCTTCAAATACTTGCGGTATAAGTGATGTAGATTCAAGTGGAGGCGAAACGAACGAGTTAGCTTCAAATCCATGCGAAACACATGATTTAGCTTCAAATACTTGCGATATAAGTGATATATCTTCAAAAGCAGGAGGAACAAACGAGGTAGCTTCAGTTCTATGCGAAACAAATGATTTAGCTTCAAATGAATGCGAAGTAGAAGGCTTAGCTTCAAATCCATGCGAAACGAATGATTTAGCATCAAATGCTTGCGAATATAAGTGATATAGCTTCAAATGCAGGCAAAACAAACGAGTTAGCTTCAGATCCATGCGAAACACATGATTTAGTTGCAAATCAATGCGATGTAGAGGGTTTAGCTTCAAATCCATGCGATACACAAGATTTAGCTTCAAATCAATGCGATGTAGAAAGTTCAGCTTCAAATCCATGCGACGCACATGATTTAGCTTCAAATACTTGCGATATAAGTGATATAGCTTCAAAATCTGGAGGAACAAACGAGGTAGCTTCAATTCCATGCGAAGCAAATGATTTAGCTTCAAATCAATGCAAAGTAGAGGGCTTAGCTTCAAATCCATGCAAAACAAATGGTTTAGCTACAAATTCTTGTGATATACATTATTTAGTTACAACTGCATGCGAAACAAACGAGTTAGCTTCAAATACATGGGATACACATGATTTAGCTTCAAATCAGTGCGATGTAGAAGGTTTAGCTTCAAATCCATGCAAAACTCGCGATTTAGCTTCCAATTAATGCGAAGTAGAAGGCTTAGCTTCAAATGCATGCGAAACAAATGACTTAGCTTCAAACACTTGGGGTATATGTGATATAGCTTCAAATACAGACTAAACAAACGAGTTAGCTTCAAAATCCACGCGATACACATGATTTAGCTTCAAATACTTGCGGTATAAGTGATGTAGATTCAAGTGGAGGCGAAACGAACGAGTTAGCTTCAAATCCATGCGAAACACATGATTTAGCTTCAAATCAATGCGATGTAGAAGGTTTAGCTTCAAATCCATGCGATACACAAGATTTAGCTTCAAATCAATTCGATGTAGAAGGTTCAGCTTCAAATCCATGCGACACATATGATTTAGCTTCAAATACTTGCGATATAAGTGATATATCTTCAAAAGCAGGAGGAACAAACGAGGTAGCTTCAGTTCTATGCGAAACAAATGATTTAGCTTCAAATGAATGCGAAGTAGAAGGCTTAGCTTCAAATCCATGCGAAACGAATGATTTAGCATCAAATGCTTGCGAATATAAGTGATATAGCTTCAAATGCAGGCAAAACAAACGAGTTAGCTTCAGATCCATGCGAAACACATGATTTAGTTGCAAATCAATGCGATGTAGAGGGTTTAGCTTCAAATCCATGCGATACACAAGATTTAGCTTCAAATCAATGCGATGTAGAAAGTTCAGCTTCAAATCCATGCGACGCACATGATTTAGCTTCAAATACTTGCGATATAAGTGATATAGCTTCAAAATCTGGAGGAACAAACGAGGTAGCTTCAATTCCATGCGAAGCAAATGATTTAGCTTCAAATCAATGCAAAGTAGAGGGCTTAGCTTCAAATCCATGCAAAACAAATGGTTTAGCTACAAATTCTTGTGATATACATTATTTAGCTACAACTGCATGCGAAACAAACGAGTTAGCTTCAAATACATGGGATACACATGATTTAGCTTCAAATAAGTGCGATGTAGAAGGTTTAGCTTCAAATCCATGCGAAACAAATGATTTAGCTTCAAATCAATGCGGAGTAGAAGTCTTAGCTTCAAATCCATGCGAAACAAATGGTTTAGCTACAAATACTTGTGATATACATTATTTAGCTACAACTGCATGCGAAACAAACGAGTTAGCTTCAGATCGATGCGAAACACATGATTTAGCTTAAAATCAATGCGATGTAGACGGTTTAGCTTCAATTCCATGCGAAACAAATGATTGTGCTTCACACACTTGGGATATAGGTGTTATAGCTTCAACTGCATGCGAAACAAACGAGTTACCTTCAAATCCAGGCAAAACACATGAGTTAGCTTCAAATCAATGCGATGTAGAAGGTTTAGCTTCAAATCCATACGAAACAAATGATTGAGCTTCATACACTTGGGATATAAGTGATATAGATTCAAGTACAGGCGAAACGAACGAGTTAGCTTCAAAGCCATGCGAAACACATGATTCATTTGCAAATCAATGCGATGTAGAAGGTTCAGCTTCAAATCCATGCAAAACACGTGATTTAGCTTCCAATTAATGCGAAGGAGAAGGCTTAGCTTCAAATCCATGCGAAACAAATGGTTTAGCTTCAAATACTTGTGATATACGTTATTTAGATTTAACTGTATCCGCAACGAACGAGTTAGCTTCAAATCCAAGCGAAACACATGATTTAGCTGCAAATCAATGCGATGTAGAAGGTTTAGCTCCAAATCCATGCGAGACAAATGATTTAGCTTCAAACACTTGGCGTATAATTTTATAGCTTCAAATGCAGACTAATCAAACGAGTTAGCTTCAAAATCCACGCGATACACATGATTTAGCTTCAAATACTTGCGATATAAGTGACGTAGATTCAACTGCAGGCCAAACGAACGAGTTAGCTTCAAATCCATGCGAAACACATGATTTAGCTTCAAATCAATGCGATGTAGAAGGTTTAGCTTCAAATCCATGCGATACACAAGATTTAGCTTCAAATCAATTCGATGAAGAATGTTCAGCTTCAAATCCATGCGACACATATGATTTAGCTTCAAATACTTGCGATATAAGTGATATAGCTTCAAAAGCAGGAGGAACAAACGAGGTAGCTTCAGTTCTATGCGAAACAAATGATTTAGCTTCAAATGAATGCGAAGTAGAAGGCTTAGCTTCAAATCCATGCGAAACAAATGATTTAGCTACAAATACATGTGATATACATTATTTAGCTACAACTGCATGCGAAACAAACGAGTTAGCTTCAAATCCATGCGAAACACATGATTTAGCTTAAAATCAATGCGATGTAGAAGGTTTAGCTTCAAAACCATGCGAATCAAATGATTGAGCTTCAAACACTTGGGATATAGGTAGTATAGCTCCAACTGCATGCGAAACAAACGAGTTACCTTCAAATCCACGCGAAACACATGAGTTAGCTTCAAATCAATGCGATGTAGAAGGTTTAGCTTCAAATCCACGCGAAACAAATGATTGAGCTTCAAACACTTGGGATAAAGGTGATATAGCTTTAACTGCATGCGAAACGAACGAGTTGCCTTCAAATCCACGCGAAACACATGATTTAGATTGAAATGAATGCGATGTAGAAGGTTTAGCTTCAAATCCAAGCGAAACACATGATTTAGCTTCAAATAGTTGCGATATAAGTGATATAGATTCAAATACAGGCGAAACGAACGAGTTAGTTTCAAATCCATGCGAAACACATGATTTAGCTTGATGTCAATGAGAAGTAGACGGCTTAGCTTCAAATCCAGGCGGAACAAATGGTTTAGCTTCAAATTCTTGTGATATACATGATTTAGCTTCAACTGCATGCGAAACAAATGAGTTACATTCAAATCCAAGCGACACACATAATTTAGCTTCAAAACAATGCGATGTAGAAGGTTTAGCTTAAAATCCAAGCGAAACACATGATTTAGCTTCAAATACTTGCGATATAAGTGATATAGTTACAAATGCCGGCGAATCGAACGAGTTAGCTTCAAATCCATGCGAAACACATGGTTCAGCTGCAAATAAATGCGATGTAGAAGGTTTAGCTTCAAATCAATGCCAAACACATGACTTAGCTTCAAATCCATGGGATGTAGAAGGTTTAGCTTCAACTGCATGCGAAACACATTATTTAGGTGCAAATCAGTGCGATGTAGAAGGCTCAGGTTCAAAGCCATGCGATTTAAATGGTTCATCTTCAAATACTTCTGAAAGACGTGATTTAGCTTCAACTGTATGCGAAACAAACGAGTTACCTTCAAATCCACGCGAAACACATGATTTAGCTTCAAATCAATACGAAGTAGAAGGCTTAGCTTCAAATTCATGCGAGACGAAAGATTTAGCTACAATTACTTGCGAATATAAGTGACATAGCTGCAAACGCAGGCGAAACAAACGAGTTAGCTACAGATCCATGCGAAACACATGATTTGGGTTCAAATCAATACGAAGTAGAAGGCTTAGCTTCAACCCCATACGAACCGAATGATTTAGCTTTAAATACTTGCGAAACAAATGGATTTGCTTCAGATACTTGTGATAAACGTGATTTATATTCAACTCCATGCGAGACAAAAGAATCAGCTTCAAATCAATGCAATACACATGATTTAGCTTCAAATCAATGCGAAACACATGATTTAGCTTGATGTCAATGAGAAGTAGAAGGCTTAGCTTCAAATCCATGCGAAACAAATGATTTAGCATCAAATACTTGTGATAAACATGATTTAGCTTCAACTGCATGCGGAACAAACAAGGTAGCTTCAAATCCATGCGAAACACATGATTTCGATTCCAATCAATTTCGAAGTAGAAAGCTTAGCTACGATACCGTGCGAAACAAATGATTTTGCTTTTATTACTTGCGATATATGTGATATAGCTTCAAATGCAGACGAAACAAACGAGTTAGCTTCAAATCCACGCGAAACACATGATTTATATGCAAATCAATGCGACGTAGAAGGCTTAGCTTCAAATCCATGCAGAACAAATGATTTAGCTTCAAATACTTGTGATATAAGTGATATAGCATCATATGCATGTGAAACGAACGAGTTAGTCCCAAATCCAAGCGAAACACATGATTTAACTTCAAATCAATGCGGTGTAGAAGGCTTAGCTTCAAATCAATGCGAAGCAACTGGTTTATCTTCAAATACTTGCGATATAAATGATATAGTTTCAAATGCAGGCGAATCAATAGCGTTAGCTTGAAATCCATGGAAACACATGATTTAGTTTCATATCAATGCGAAGTAGAAGACTTAGCTTCAAATCCATGAGATACAAATGATTTAGCTTCGAATACTTGCGATATAAGTGATATAGCTTCATATGCAGGCGAAACGAACGAGTTAGCTTCAAATCCATGCGAAACACATGATTTAGCTTCATATCCAAGGGAATCAAATGATTTAGCTACAAATCAATGAGATGTAGAAGGTTTAGCTTCAAATCAATGCGAAACAAATGGTTTAGCTTCAACTACTTGTGATGTACATGATTTAGCTCCAACTGCATGCGAAACAAACGAGCTAGCTTCAAATACATGCGAAACACATGATTTAGCTTCAATCCAATGCGATGTAGAAGGTTTAGCTTCAAATCCGCGCGAAACAAATGATTTACATTCAAATACTTGCGATATAAGTGATATAGCTTCAAATGCAGGAAAGACAAATGAGTTAGCTTCAAATCCATGCGAAACACATGATTTAGCTTCAAATCAATGCAATGTAGAAGGTTTAGCTTCAAATCCATGCGATACACAAGATTTAGCTTCAAATCAATTCGATGTAGAAGGTTCAGCTTCAAATCCATGCGACACATATGATTTAGCTTCAATACTTGCGATATAAGTGATATAGCTTCAAAAGCAGGAGGAACAAACGAGGTAGCTTCAGTTCTATGCTAAACAAATGATTTAGCTTCAAATCAATGCGAAGTAGAAGGCTTAGCTTCAAATCCATGCGAAACAAATGATTTAGCTACAAATACTTGTGATATACATTATTTAGCTACAACTGCATGCGAAACAAACGAGTTAGCTTCAAATACATGCGAAGCACATGATTTAGGTTTAAATCAATGCGATGTAGAAGGTTTAGCTCCAAATCCATGCGAAACAAATGATTTATCTTCAAATCAATGCGAAGTAGAAGGCTTAGCTTCAAATCCATGCAAACAAATGGTTTAGCTACTAATACTTGTGATATACATTGTTTAGCTACAACTGCATGCGAAACAAACGAGTTAGCTTCAAATCCATGCGAAAGACATGATTCAGCATCAAATCAGTATGAAGTAGAAGGCTTAGCATCAAATCCCATGCGAATCAAATGGTTTAGATTCAAATACTTGTGATATACATTATTTAGCTATAACTGCATGCGAAACAAACGAGTTAGCTTCAGATCGAAGCGAAACACATGATTTAGCTTAAAATCAATGCGATATAGACTGTTTAGCTTCAAATCCATGCGATTTACAAGATTTAGCTTCAAATCAATGCGATGTAGAAGGTTCAGCTTCAAATCCATGCGACACATATGATTTAGCTTCAAATACTTGCGATATAAGTGATATAGCTTCAAAAGCAGGAGGAACAAACGAGGTAGCTTCAATTCCACGCGAAACAAATGATTTAGCTTCAAATCAATGCGAAGTAGAAGGCTTAGATTCAAATCCATGCGAAACAAATGGATAAGCTTCAAATGCTTGTGATATAAATTATTAAGCTACAACTGCATGCGAGACAAACGAGTTAGCTTCAAATCCATGCGAAAGACATGATTTAGCTTCAAATCAATGCGATGTAGAAGGTTTAGCTTCAAATCCATGCGATACAAAAGATTTTGCTTTAAATCATGCGATGTAGTAGGTTCTGCTTCAAACCCATGCGACACATATGATTTAGCTTCAAATACTTGCGATATAAGTGATATAGCTTCAAAAGCAGGAGGAACAAACGAGGTAGCATCAGTTCTATGCTAAACAAATGATTTAGCTTCAAATCAATGCGAAGTAGAAGGCTTAGCTTCAAATCCATGCGAAACAAATGATTTAGCTACAAATACTTGTGATATACATTATTTAGCTACAACTGTATGCGAAACAAACGAGTTAGCTTCAAATACATGCGAAACACATGATTCAGCTGCAAATCAATGCGATGTAGAAGGCTTAGATTCAAATCCATGCAAAACACGTGATTTAGGATCCAATCAATGCGAAGTAGAAGCCTTAGCTTCAAATCCATGCGAAACAAACGAGATAGCTTCAAATCCATGCAAAACACACGATTTAGCTTCAATTCAATGCCAAGTAGAAGGCTTAGCTTCAAATCCATGCGAAACAAATGGTTTAGCTTCAAATACTTGCGATATAAATGATACAGCTTCAAATACAGGAGAAACAAACGAGTTAGCTTCAAATCCATGCAAAACACACGATTTAGCTTCAATTCAATGCCAAGTAGAAGGCTTAGCTTCAAATCCATGCGAAGCAAATGGTTTAGCTTCAAATACTTGCGATATAAGTGATATAGTTTCAAATGCAGGCGAAACGAACGAGTTAGCTGCAAATCGATGCGAAACACATGATTCAGCTGCAAATCAATGCGATGTAGAATGTTTAGCTTCAAATCCATGCCAAACACATGATTTAGCTTCAAATCCATGGGATGTAGAAGGTTTAGCTTCAAATCCATGCGAATCACATTATTTAGGTGCAAATCAGAGCGAAGTAGATAGCTCAGGTTCAAAGCCATGCGATTCAAATGGTTCATCTTCAAATACTTGTGATATACATTATTTAGCTACAACTGCATGCGAAACAAACGAGTTACCTTCAAATCCATGCGAAACACATGATTTAGCTTAAAATATATGCGATGTAGAAGGATTAGCTTCAAATCCATGCGTAACAAATGATTTAGCTACAAATACTTGTTATATACATTATTTAGCTACAACTGCATGCGAATCAAACGAGTTACCTTCAAATCCACGCGAAACACATGATTCAGCTGCAAAACAATGCGAAGTGGAAGGTTTAGCTTCAAATCCATGCCAAACACATGATTTAGCTTCAAATCCATGGGATGTAGAAGGTTTAGCTTCAAAACCATGCGAAACACATTATTTAACTTCAAATCAGTGCGAAGTAAAAGGCTTAGCTTGAAATCCATGCGAATCTAATGGTTCGGCTTCAAATTCTTGCGAAATGCATGATTTAGCTTCAACTGCATGCGAAACAAATGAGTTACATTCAAATCCAAGCGAAACACATAATTTAGCTTCAAATCAATGCGATGTAGAAGGTTTAGCTTCAAATCCATGCGAAACAAATGATTGTGTTTCAAACACTTGGGATATAGGTGATATAGCTGCAAATGCATGCGAAACAAACGAGTTACCTTCAAATCCACGCGAAACACATGATTTAGCTTCAAATCAATTTCATGTAGAAGGTTTAGCTTCAAATCCATGCGAAACAAATGATTTAGCTTCAAATCAATGCGAAGTAGAAGGCTTAGCTTCAAATCCATGCGAAACAAGTGGTTTAGCTACAAATACTTGTGATATACATTATTTAGCTACAACTGAATGCGAAACAAACGAGTTAGCTTCAAGTCCATTCGAAACACATGATTTAGCAGGAAATCAATGCGATGTAGAAGGTTTAGCTCCAAATCCATGCGAAACAAATGATTTAGCATCAGATACTTGTTATATAAGTGATATAGCTCCAAATGTAGGGGAAACAAACGAGTTAGCTTCAAAGCCATGCAAAACACATTATTAAGCTGCAAATAAGTGCGATGTAGAAGGTTTAGCTTCAAATCCATGCGAAACGAATGATTTAGATTCAAATACTTGCTGTATAAATGGTAGAGCTTCAAATGCAGGCTAAACAAGCGAGTTATCTTCGAGTCCATGCGAATAACATGATTTAGCTTCAAATCCATGCGATACTCAAGATTTAGCTTCAAATCAATTCGATGTAGAAGGTTCAGCTTCAAATCCATGCGACACATATGATTTAGCTACAAATACTTGCGATATAAGTGATATAACTTCAAATACAGGCGAAACGAACGAGTTAGCTTCAAATCCATGCGAAACACATGATTCATTTGCAAATCAATGCGATGTAGAAGGTTCAGCTTCAAGTCCATGCAAAACACGTGATTTAGCTACAAATACTTGTGATATACATTATTTAGCTACAACTGCATGCGAAACAAACGAGTTAGCTTCAAATCCATGCGAAACACATGATTCAGATGCAAATCAATGCGATGTAGCAGGTTTAGCTTCAAATCCATGCCAAACACATGATTTAGCTTCAAATCCATGGGATGTAGAAGATTTAGCTTCAAATCCATGAGAAACAAATGATTTAGCTCCAGATACTTGCGATATAAGTGATATAGATTCAACTGCATGCGAAAAAAACGATTCAGCTTCAAATCCAAGGGAAACACATCATTTAGCTTCAAATCAATGCGAAGTAAAAGGCTTAGCATCAAATCCATGCGAAACGAATGATTTAGAATCAAATACTTGCGAATATAAGTGATATAGCTTCAAATGCAGGCGAAACAAACGAGTTAGCTTCAGATCCATGCGAAACACATGATTTAGTTGCAAATCAATGCGATGTAGAGGGTTTAGCTTCAAATCCATGCGATACACATGATTTAGCTTCAAATCAATGATATGTAGAAAGTTCAGTTTCAAATCCATGCGACGCACATGATTTAGCTTCAAATACTTGCGATATAAGTGATATAGCTTCAAAATCTGGAGGAACAAACGAGGTAGCTTCAATTCCATGCGAAACAAATGATTTAGCTTCAAATCAATTCGATGTAGAAGGTTCAGCTTCAAATCCATGCGACACATATGATTTAGCTACAAATACTTGCGATATAAGTGATATAGCTTCAAATACAGGCGAAACGAACGAGTTAGCTTCAAATCCATGCGAAACACATGATTCATTTGCAAATCAATGCGATGTAGAAGGTTCAGCTTCAAGTCCATGCAAAACACGTGATTTAGCTACAAATACTTGTGATATACATTATTTAGCTACAACTGCATGCGAAACAAACGAGTTAGCTTCAAATCCACGCGAAACACATGATTCAGATGCAAATCAATGCGATGTAGCAGGTTTAGCTTCAAATCCATGCCAAACACATGATTAAGCTTCAAATCCATGGGATGTAGAAGGTTTAGCTTCAAATCCATGAGAAACAAATGATTTAGCTTCAGATACTTGCGATATAAGTGATATAGATTCAACTGCATGCGAAAAGAACGATTCAGCTTCAAATCCAAGGGAAACACATCATTTAGCTTCAAATCAATGCGAAATAAAAGGCTTAGCATCAAATCCATGCGAAACGAATGATTTAGCATCAAATACTTGCGAATATAAGTGATATAGCTTCAAATGCAGGCGAAACAAACGAGTTAGCTTCAGATCCATGCGAAACACATGATTTAGTTGCAAATCAATGCGATGTAGAGGGTTTAGCTTCAAATCCATGCGATACACATGATTTAGCTTCAAATCAGTGAGATGTAGAAAGTTCAGTTTCAAATCCATGCGAAACAAATGATTTAGCTTCAAATCAATGCGAAGTAGAAGGCTTAGCTTCAAATCCATGCGAAACAAGTGGTTTAGCTACAAATACTTGTGATATACATTATTTAGCTACAACTGCATGCGAAACAAACGAGTTAGCTTCAAGTCCATGCGAAACACATGATTTAGCTGGAAATCAATGCGATGTAGAAGGTTTAGCTCCAAATCCATGCGAAACAAATGATTTAGCATCAGATACTTGTTATATAAGTGATATAGCTCCAAATGTAGGGGAAACAAACGGGTTAGCTTCAAAGCCATGCAAAACACATTATTAAGCAGCAAATAAGTGCGATGTAGAAGGTTTAGCTTCAAATCCATGCGAAACGAATGATTTAGATTCAAATACTTGCTGTATAAATGGTAGAGCTTCAAATGCAGGCTAAACAAGCGAGTTATCTTCGAGTCCATGCGAATAACATGATTTAGCTTCAAATCCATGCGATACTCAAGATTTAGCTTCAAATCAATTCGATGTAGAAGGTTCAGCTTCAAATCCATGCGACACATATGATTTAGCTACAAATACTTGCGATATAAGTGATATAGCTTCAAATACAGGCGAAACGAACGAGTTAGCTTCAAATCCATGCGAAACACATGATTCATTTGCAAATCAATGCGATGTAGAAGGTTCAGCTTCAAGTCCATGCAAAACACGTGATTTAGCTACAAATACTTGTGATATACATTATTTAGCTACAACTGCATGCGAAACAAACGAGTTAGCTTCAAATCCATGCGAAACACATGATTCAGATGCAAATCAATGCGATGTATCAGGTTTAGCTTCAAATCCATGCCAAACACATGATTTAGCTTCAAATCCATGGGATGTAGAAGGTTTAGCTTCAAATCCATGGGATGTAGAAGGTTTAGCTTCAAATCCATGAGAAACAAATGATTTAGCTTCAGATACTTGTGATATACATTATTTAGCTACAACTGCATGGGGCCAAACAAGTTAGCTTCAAATCCATGCGAAACACATTATTTAGCTGCAAATCAGTGCGAAGTAGTAGACTCATGTTCAAATCAATGCGATTCAAATGGTTCATCTTCAAATACTTGTGAAAGACATGATTTAGCTTCAACTGCATGCGAAACAAACGAGTTAGCTTCAAATCCATGCGAAACACATGATTTAGCTGCAAATCAATGCGATGTAGGAGGTTTAGCTTCAAATCCATGCGAAACAAATGATTTAACTTCAAATCAATGCGAAGTAGAAGGCTTAGCTTCAAATCCATGCGAAACAAGTGGTTTAGATTCAAATACTTGTGATATACATGATTTAGATTCAACTGCATGCGACACAAACGAGTTAGGTTCAAATCCATGCTAATGACATGATTTAGCATCAAATCAGTGCGAAAGAAATGGTTTAGATTCAAATACTTGTGATATACATGATTTAGCTTCAACTGCATGCGACACAAACGAGTTAGGTTCAAATCCATGCGAAACACATGATTCAGCAGCAAATCAATGCGATGTAGCAGGTTTAGCTTCAAATCCATGCCAAACACATGATTTAGCTTCATATCCATGTGATGTAGAAGGTTTAGCTTCAAATCCATGCGATACACAAGATTTTGCTTAAAATCAATGCGTTGTAGTAGGTTCAGCTTCAAATCCATGCGACACATATGATTTAGCTTCAAACACTTGGGATAAAGGTGATATAGCTTCAAATCCATGCGACACATATGATTTAGCTTCAAATACTTGCGATATAAGTGATATAGCTTCAAAATCAGGAGGAACAAACGAGGTAGCTTCAATTCTATGCGAAACAAATGATTTAGCTTCAAATCAATGGGAAGTAGATGGCTTAGCTTCAAATCCATGCAAAACACGTGATTTAGCTTCTAATTAATGAGAAGTAGAAGGCTTAGCTTCAAATCCATGCGAAACAAATGGTTTAGCTTCAAATCCATGCGAAACAAATGGTTTAGCTTCAAATACTTGTGATATACATTATTTAGCTACAACTGCATGCGAAACAAACGAGTTAACTTCAAATCCATGCGAAACACATGATTTAGCTTCATATCCATGGGATGTAGAAGGTTTAGCTTCAAATCCATGCGAAACATATTATTTAGGTTCAAATCAGTGCGAAATAGAAGGCTCACGTTCAAAGCCATGCGATTCAAATGGTTCATCTTCAAATACTTGTGAAAGACATGATTTAGCTTCAACTGCATTCGCAACAAACGAGTTAGCTCCAAATCCACGCGGAACACATGATTTAACTTCAAATCAGTGCGAAGTAGAAGGCTTAGCTTCAAATCCATGCGAAACAAATGGTTTAGCAACAAATACTTGTGATATACATTATTTAGCTACAACTGCATGCGAAACAAACGAGTTACCTTCAAATCCATGCGAAACACACGATTTAGCTTCAAATCAATGCCATGTAGAAGGTTTAGCTTCAAATCCAATCGAAACAAATGATTTAGCTTCTAATACTTGCGATATAAGTGATATAGTTTCAAATGCAGGTGAAACGAACGAGTTAGCTTCAAATCGATGAGAAACACATGATTCAGCTGCAAATCAATGCGACGTAGAAGGCTTAGATTCAAATCCATGCAAAACACGTGATTTAGTATCCAATCAATGCGAAGTAGCATGTTTAGCTTCAAATCCATGCGAAACAAATGATTGAGCTTCCTACACTTGGGATATAGGTGATATAGCTTCAACTGCATGCGAAACAAATGAGTTACATACAAATCCAAGCGAAAAACATGATTTAGCTTCAAATACTTGCAATATAAGTGATATAGTTTCAAATCCAGGACAAACGAACGAGTTAGCTTCAAATCCATGCGAAACACATGATTCAGCTGCAAATCAATGCGATGTAGAAGGCTTAGATTCAAATCCATGCAAAACACGTGATTTAGGATCCAATCAATGCGAAGTAGAAGCCTTAGCTTCAAATCCATGCGAAACAAATGCTTTAGCTTCAAATTCTTGCGATATAAATGATATAGCTTCAAATACAGGAGAAACAAACGAGTTAGCTTCAAATCCATGCAAAACACACGATTTAGCTTCAATTCAATGCCAAGTAGAAGGCTTAGCATCAAATCGATGCGAATCTAATGTTTCGGATTCAAATACTTGTGAAATGCATGATTTAGCTTCAACTACATGCGAAACAACGAGTTACCTTCAAATCCACGCGAAACACATAATTTAGCTTCAAATCAATGCGAAGTAACAGGTTTAACTTCACATCCATGCGAAACAAATGATTGAGCTTCAAATACTTGCGATATATTTTATATAGTTTCAAATGCAGGCGAAACGAACGAGTTATCTGCAAATCGATGCGAAACACATGATTTAGCTTCAAATCAATGCGAAGTAGCAGGTTTAACTTCAAATCCATGGGAAACACATGATTTGGCTTCAAATCAATGTGATGTAGAAGGCTTAACTTCAAATCCATGCAAAACACGTGATTCAGCTGCAAATCAATGCGATGTAGAAGGTTTAGCTTCAAATCCATGCGAAACAAATGCTTTAGCTTCAAATACTTGCGATATAAATGATATAGCTTCAAATACAGGAGAAACAAACGAGTTAGCTTCAAAATCCATGCAAAACAGACGATTTAGCTTCAATTCAATGCCAAGTAGAAGGCATAGCTTCAAATCCATGCGAATGAATTGTTTAGCTGCAAATACTTGTGATATACATGATTTAGTTTCAACTGCATGCTAAACAAACGAGTTAGCTTCAATTCCATTCGAAACACAATATTTAGCGTCAAATCAATGAGAAGTAGAAGGCAGAGCTTCAAATCCATGCGATACAAATGGTTTAGCTTCAAATACTTGTGATATACATGATTTAGCTTCAACTGCATTCGAAGCAAACGAGTGAGCTCCAAATCCACGCGAAACACATGATTTAACTTCAAATCAGTGCGAAGTAGAAGGCTTAGCTTCAAATCCATGCGAATCTAATGGTTCGGCTTCAAATACTTGTGAAATGCATGATTTAGCTTCAACGGCATGCGAAACAACGAGTTACCTTCAAATCCACGCAAAACACATAATTTAGCTTCAAATCAATGCGAAGTAGCAGGTTTATCTTCAAATCCATGCGAAACAAATGATTGAGCTTCCTACACTTGGGATATAGGTGATATAGCTTCAACTGCATGCGAAACAAATGAGTTACACTCAAATCCAAACGAAACACATAATTTAGCTTCAATTCAATGCCAAGTAGAAGGCTTAGCTTCAAATCCATGCGATACAAATGGTTTAGCTTCCAATACTTGTGATATACATGATTTAGCTTCAACTACATTCGAAGCAAACGAGTTAGCTCCAAATCCACGCGAAACACATGATTTAACTTCAAATCAGTGCGAAGTAGCAGGCTTAGCTTCAAATCCATGCGAATCTAATGGTTCGGCTTCAAATACTTGTGAAAGACATGATTTGGCTTAAACTGCATGCGAAACAAACGAGTTACCTTCAAATCCACGCGAAACACATAATTTAGCTTCAAATCAATGCGAAGTAGCAGGTTTAGCTTCAAATCCATGCGAAACACATGATTTAGCTTCCAATATTTGCAATATAAGTCATATTGTTTCAAATGCAGGCGAAACGAACGAGTGAGCTTCAAATCCATTCGAAACACATGATTCAGCTGCAAATCAATGCGATGTAGAAGGTTTAGCTTCAATCCATGCCAAACACATGATTCAGCTTCAAATCCATGGGATGTAGAAGGTTTAGCTTCAAATCCATGCGAATCTAATAGTTCGGCTTCAAATACTTGTGAAATGCATGATTTAGCTTCAACGGCATGCGAAACAACGAGTTACCTTCAAATCCACGCGAAACACATAATTTAGCTTCAAATCAATGCGAAGTAGCAGGTTTAGCTTCAAATCCAAGCGAAACAAATGATTGAGATTCTACACTTGGGATATAGGTGATATAGCTTCAACTGCTTGCGAAACAAATGAGTTACATTCAAATCTAAACGAAACACATAATTTAGCTTCAAATCAATGCGAAGGAGCAGGTTTAGCTTCAAATCCATGCGAAACAAATGATTGAGCTTCCTATACTTGGGATATAGATGATATAACTTCAACTGCATGCGAAACAAATGAGTTACATTCAAATCCAAGCGAAACACATAATTCAGTTGCAAATCGATGCGATGTAGAAGGCTTAACTTCAAATCCATGCAAAACACGTGATTCAGGATCCAATCAATGCGAAGTAGTAGGCTCAGCTTCAAATCCATGCGAAACAAATGGTTTAGCTTCAATTACTTGCGATATAAATGATACAGCTTGAAATACAGGAGAAACAAACGAGTTAGCTTCAAATCCATGCAAAACTCACGATTTAGCTTCAATTCAATGCCAAGTAGAAGGCTTAGCTTCAAATCCAAGCGAATCAATTGTTTAGCTGCAAATACTTGTGATATACATGATTTAGTTTCAACTGCATGCGAAACAAAATGAGTTAGCTTCAAATCCATTCGAAACACAATATTTAGCGTCAAATCAATGCGAAGTAGAAGGCAGAGCTTCAAATCCATGCGATACAAATGGTTTAGCTTCAAACACTTGTGATATACATGATTTAGCTTCAACTGCATTCGAAGCAAACGCGTTAGCTCCGAATCCACGCGAAACACATGATTTTGCTTCAAATCAATGCGAAGTAGCAGGTTTAGCTTCAAATCCATGCGAAACACATGGTTCAGCTGCAAATCAATGCGATGTAGAAGGTTTAGTTTCAAATCCATGCGAAACAAATGCTTTAGCTTCAAATACTTGCGATATAAATGATATAGCTTCAAATACAGGAGAAACAAACGAGTTAGCTTCAAATCCATGCAAAACACACGATTTAGCTTCAATTCAATGCCAAGTAGAAGGCTTAGCTTCAAATCCATGCGAATGAATTGTTTAGCTGCAAATACTTGTGATATACATGATTTAGCTTCAACTGCATTCGAAGCAATCGAGTGAGCTCCAAATCCACGCGAAACACATGATTTAACTTCAAATCAGTGCGAAGTAGAAGGCTTAGCTTCAAATCCATGCGAATCTAATGGTTCGGCTTCAAATACTTGTGAAATGCATGATTTAGCTTCAACGGCATGCGAAACAACGAGTTACCTTCAAATCCACGCGAAACACATAATTTAGCTTCAAATCAATGCGAAGTAGCAGGTTTATCTTCAAATCCATGCGAAACAAATGATTGAGCTTCCTACACTTGGGATATAGGTGATATAGCTTCAACTGCATGCGAAACAAATGAGTTACATTCAAATCCAAACGAAACACATAATTTAGCTTCAAATCAATGCGAAGGAGCAGGTTTAGCTTCAAATCCATGCGAAACAAATGATTGAGCTTCCTACACTTGGGATATAGATGATATAGCTTCAACTGCATGCGAAACAAATGAGTTACATTCCAATCCATGCAAAACACGTGATTCAGGATCCAATCAATGCGAAGTAGAAGGCTCAGCTTCAAATCAATGCGAAACAAATGGTTTAGCTTCAATTACTTGCGGTATAAATGATACAGCTTGAAATACAGGAGAAACAAACGAGTTAGCTTCAAATCCATGCAAAACACACGATTTAGCTTCAATTCAATGCCAAGTAGAAGGCTTAGCTTCAAATCCAAGCGAATCAATTGTTTAGCTGCAAATACTTGTGATATACATGATTTAGTTTCAACTGCATTCGAAGCAAACGCTTTAGCTCCGAATCCACGCGAAACACATGATTTAGCTTCAAATCAATGCGAAGTAGCAGGTTTAGCTACAAATCCATGCGAAACACATGATTTAGCTTCAAATACTTGCAATATAAGTGATATAGTTTCAAATGCAGGCGAAACGAACGAGTGAGCTTCAAATCCATGCGAAACACATGATTTAGCTTCAAATCAACGCGAATTAGAAGGCTTTGCTTCAAATCCAGGAGAATCAAATGGATTAGCTTCAAATACTTGTGATATACATGATTTAGCTTCAGCTGCATTCGAAACAGACGAGTTAGCTTCTAATCCACGCGAAATACATTATTTAGCTTCAAAACAGTGCCAATTAGAAGGCTTAGCTTCAAATCCATGCGAAACGATTGATTTAGCTTCAAATACTTGCGATATAAATGATACAGCTTCAAATGCAGGCGAAACAAACGAGTTAGCTTCAAATTAATGCGAAACCATGATTTAGCTACAAATCAATGCGAAGTAGAAGGCTTTGCTTCAAATCCAGGCGGAACAAATGATTTAGCTTCAAATACTTGTGATGTACATGATTTAGCTTCAACTGCTTGCGAAACAAATGTGTTAGTTTCAAATCCATGCAAAACACATAATTAAGCTTCAAATGCATGCGAAACACATGATTTATCTTCAAATTCATGCGGAGCACATGGTTTAGCATCAAATACATGCGAAACAAATTGTTTAGCCGCAGATACTTATGATATACATGATTTAGCTTCAACTGCAGGCGAAACAAACGAGATAGCTTCAAATCCATATGAAACACATGATTTAGCTTCAAGTTCATGACAAAAACATGGGTTAGCTTCATATATTTTCGAACAAATGGTTTAGATTCAAATACTTGTCATAAACATGATTTAGCTTCAACTGCATGCGGAACATACGAGTTAGCTTCGAATCCACGCGAAATACATTATTTAGCTTCAAGACAATGCGAATTAGAAGTCTTAGCTTCAAATCCATGCGAAACGAATGATGTAGCTCCAAATACTTGCAGCATAAATGAAAGAACTTCAAATGCAGGCGAATCAAACGAGTTAACTTCAAATCCATGTAGAACACAAAATTTAGCTTCCACTCAATGCGAAGGAGAAGTCTTAGCTTCAATCCATGCGAAACAAATGTCTTAGATACTAATGAACGCGATCTAGAAGGTTTAGCTACAAATCCAGGCGAAACACATGATTTATCTTCAAATACATGCGAAACACATGGTTTAGCATCAAATACATGCGAAACAAATTGTTTAGCCGCAGATACTTATGATATACATTATTTAGCTACAACTGCATGCGAAACAAACGAGTTAGCTTCAAATCCATGCGAAACACGTGATTTAGCTTCAAATCAATGCGATGTAGAAGGTTTAGCTTCAAATCCAATCGAAACACATGATTTAGCTTCAAATACTTGCGATATAAGTGATACAGCTTCAAATACAGGCGAAACGAACGAGTTAGCAACAAATCCATGGGATGTAGATGATTTAGCTTCAAATCCATGCGAAACACATTATGTAGCTGCAAATCAGTGCGAAGTAGAAGGCTCAGGTTCAAATCCATGCGATTCAAATGGTTCATCTTCAAATACTTGTGAAAGACATGATTTAGCTTCAACTGCATGCGAAACAAACGAGTTAGCTTCAAATCCATGCGAAATACATGATTTAGCAACAAATCAATGTCATGTAGAAGGTTTAGCTTCAAATCCATGAGAAACACATGAATTAGCTTCAAATCAATGCGATGAAGAAGGTTTAGCTTCAAATCCGCCCGAAACAAATGATTTAGCTTCAAATACTTGCGATATAAGTGATATAGCTTCAAATGCAGGCGAAACAAAAGAGTTAGCGTCAAATCCATGCGGAACACATGATTTGACTTCAAATCAATGCGAAGTAGAAGGCTTATCTTCAAATCCATGCGATACAAATCGTTTAGCTTCAAATACTTGTGATATACATGATTTAGCTTCAGCTAAATTCGAAACAGACGAGTTAACTTCTAATCCACGCGAAATACATTATTTAGCTTCAAAAGAGTGCGAATTAGAAGGCTTAGCTTCAAATACTTGCAGTATAAATGAAAGAGCTTCAAACGCAGGCGATACAAACGAGTTAGATTCAAATCAATGCGAAACACATGATTTAGCTTCAAATCCATGGGATGTAGAAGGTTTAGCTTCAAATCAATGCGAAACAAATGATTTAGCTTCAAATACTTGCGAATATGAGGGATACAGCTTCAAATGCATGCGAAACAAACGAGTTAGCTTCAAATCCATGCGAAACACATGATTTAGCTTCAAATCCATGGGATGTAGAAGGTTTAGCTTCAAATCCATGCGAATCAATTGTTTAGCTGCAAATACTTGTGATATACATGATTTAGCTTCAACTGCATTCGAAGCAAACGAGTTAGCTCCAAATCCACGCGAAACACAATATTTAGCGTCAAATAAATGCGAAGTAGAAGGCAGAGCTTCAAATCCATGCGATACAAATGGTTTAGCTTCAAATACTTGTGAAATGCATGAATTAGCTCCAACTGCATGCGAAACAACGAGTTACCTTCAAATCCACGCGAAACACATAATTTAGCTTCAAATCAATGCGAAGTAGCAGGTTTAGCTTGAAATCCATGCGAAATGATTGAGCTTCCTACACTTGGGATATAGGTGATATAGCTTCAACTGCATGCGAAACAAATAAGTTACATTCAAATCCAAGCGAAACACATAATTTAGCTTCAAATCAATGCGATGTAGAAGGTTTAGCTTCAAATCAATGCGATGTAGAAGATTTAGCTTCAAATCCAAGCGAAACACATGATTTAGGTCCAATACTTGCGATATAAGTGATATAGTTTCAAATGCAGGAGAAACGAAAGAGTTAGCTTCAAATCCATGCGAAACACATGATTCTGCTGCAAATCAATGCGATGTAGAAGGCTTTGCTTCAAATCCATGCAAAACACGCGATTTAGGATCCAATCAATGCGAAGTAGAAGGCTTAGCTTCAAATCCACGCGAAACAAATGCTTTAGCTTCAAATACTTGCGACATAAATGATATAGCTACAAATACAGGAGAAACAAACGAATTAGCTTCAAATCCATGCAAAACACACGATTTAGCTTCAATTCAATGCCAAGTAGAAGGCGAAGCTTCAAATCCATGCGAATCAATTGTTTAGCTGCAAATACTTGTGATATACATGATTTAGTTTCAACTGCATTCGAAGCAAACGAGTTAGCTCCAAATCCACGCGAAACACATGATTCAGCTGCAAATCAATGCGATGTAGAAGGTTTAGCTTCAAATCCATGCCAAACACATGATTTAGCTTCAAATCCATGGGATCTAGAAGGTTTAGCTTCAAATCCATGCGAGAAACATTATTTAGGTGGAAATCAGTGCGAAGTAGAAGGTTCAGGTTCAAAGACATGCGATTCAAATGGTTCATCTTCAAATACTTGTGAAAGACATGATTTAGCTTTAACTGCATGCGAAACAAACGAGTTACCTTCAAATCCATGCAAAACACACGATTTAGCTTCAATTCAATGCCAAGTAGAAGGCTTAGCTTCAAATCCATGCGAATCAATTGTTTTTCTGCAAATACTTGTGATATACATGATTTAGTTTCAACTGCATGCGAAACAAACGAGTTAGCTTCAAATCCATTCGAAACACATTATTTAGGTGCAAATCAATGCGAAGTAGAAGGCTCAGGTTCAAAGCCATGCGATTCAAATGGTTCGGCTTCAAATACTTGTGAAATGCATGAATTAGCTTCAACTGCATGCGAAACAACGAGTTACCTTCAAATCCACGCGAAACACATAATTTAGCTTCAAATCAATGCGAAGTAGCAGGTTTAGCTTGAAATCCATGCGAAATGATTGAGCTTCCTACACTTGGGATATAGGTGATATAGCTTCAACTGCATGCGAAACAAATAAGTTACATTCAAATCCAAGCGAAACACATAATTTAGCTTCAAATCAATGCGATGTAGAAGGTTTAGCTTCAAATCCAAGCGAAACACATGATTTAGGTTCCAATAGTTGCGATATAAGTGATATAGTTTCAAATGCAGGAGAAACGAAAGAGTTAGCTTCAAATCCATGCGAAACACATGATTCTGCTGCAAATCAATGCGATGTAGAAGGCTTTGCTTCAAATCCATGCAAAACACGCGATTTAGGATCCAATCAATGCGAAGTAGAAGGCTTAGCTTCAAATCCATGCGAAACAAATGCTTTAGCTTCAAATACTTGCGACATAAATGATATAGCTTCAAATACAGGAGAAACAAACGAGATAGCTTCAAATCCATGCAGAACACACGATTTAGCTTCAATTCAATGCCAAGTAGAAGGCGAAGCTTCAAATCCATGCGAATCAATTGTTTAGCTGCAAATACTTGTGATATACATGATTTAGTTTCAACTGCATTCGAAGCAAACGAGTTAGCTCCAAATCCACGCGAAACACATGATTTAACTTCAAATCAGTGCGAAGTAGAAGGCTTAGCTTCAAATCCATGCGAATCTAATGGTTCGGCTTCAAATACTTCTGGAATGCATGATTTAGCTTCACCTGCATGCGAAACAACGAGTTACCTTCAAATCCACGCGAAACACATAATTTAGCTTCAAATCAATGCGAAGTAGCAGGTTTAGCTTCAAATCCATGCGAAACACATGATTTAGCTTCAAATACTTGCCATATAAGTGATATAGTTTCAAATGCAGGCGAAACGAACGAGTTAGCTGCAAATCCATGCGAAACACATGATTCAGCTGCAAATCAATGCGATGTAGAAGGTTTAGCTTCAAATCCATGCCAAACACATGATTTAGCTTCAAATCCATGGGATGTAGAAGGTTTAGCTTCAAATCCATGCGAGAAACATTATTTAGGTGGAAATCAGTGCGAAGTAGAAGGTTCAGGTTCAAAGCCATGCGATTCAAATGGTTCACCTTCAAATACTTGTGAAAGACATGATTTAGCTTCAACTGCATGCGAAACAAACGAGTTACCTTCAAATCCATGTAAAACACACGATTTAGCTTCAATTCAATGCCAAGTAGAAGGCTTAGCTTCTAATACATGCGAAACAAATGGTTTAGCTTCAAATACTTGCGATATAAATGATACAGATTCAAATACTGGAGAAACAAACGAGTTAGCTCCAAATCCATGCAAAACAAACGATTTAGCTTCAATTCAATGCCAAGTGGAAGGCTTAGCTTCAAATCCATGCGAATCAATTGTTTAGCTGCAAATACTTGTGATATACATGATTTAGTTTCAACTGCATGCGAAACACATTATTTAGGTGCAAATCAGTGCCAAGCAGAAGGCTCAGGTTCAAAGCCATGCGATTCAATTGGTTCATCTTCAAATACTTGTGAAAGACATGATTTAGCTTCAACTGCATGCGAAACAAACAAGTTACCTTCAAATCCACGCGAAACACATGATTTAGCTTCAAATCAATGCGATGTGGAAGGCTTAGCTTCAAATCCATGCAACCCACGTGATTTAGGATCCAATCAATGCGAAGTAGAAGGCTTAGCTTCAAATACATGCGAATCAATTGTTTAGCTGCAAATACTTGTGATATACATGATTTAGCTTCAACTGCATTCGAAGCAAACGAGTTAGCTCCAAATCCACGCGAAACACATGATTTAACTTCAAATCAGTGCGAAGTAGAAGGCTTAGCTTCAAATCCATGCGAATCTAATGGTTCGGCTTCAAATACTTGTGAAATGCATGAATTAGCTTCAACTGCATGCGAAACAACGAGTTACCTTCAAATCCACACGAAACACATAATTTAGCTTCAAATCAATGCGAAGTAGCAGGTTTAGCTTGAAATCCATGCGGAATGATTGAGCTTCCTACACTTGGGATATAGGTGATATAGCTTCAACTGCATGCGAAACAAATAAGTTACATTCAACTCAAAGCGAAACACATAATTTAGCTTCAAATCAATGCGATGTAGAAGGTTTAGCTTCAAATCCAAGCGAAACACATAATTTAGCTTCAAATCAATGCGATGTAGAAGGTTTAGCTTCAAATCCAAGCGAAACACATGATTTTGCTTCGAATACTTGCGATATAAGTGATATAGTTTCAAATGCAGGAGAAACGAAAGAGTTAGCTTCAAATCCATGCGAAACACATGATTCTGCTGCAAATCAATGCGATGTAGAAGGCTTAGTTTCAAATCCATGCAAAACACGTGATTTAGCTTCAATTCAATGCCAAGTAGAAGGCTTAGCTTAGAATCCAGGCGAATCAATTGTTTAGGTGCAAATACTTGTGATATACATGATTTAGTTTCAACTGCATGCGAAACAAACGAGTTAGCTTCAAATCCATTCGAAACACAATATTTAGCGTCAAATCAATGCGAAGTAGAAGGCAGAGCTTCAAATCCATGCGATACAAATGGTTTAGCTTCAAATACTTGTGATATACATGATTTAGCTTCAACTGCATTCGAAGCAAACGAGTTAGCTCCGAATCCACGCGAAACACATGATTAAGCTTCAAATCAGTGCGAAGTAGAAGGCCTAGCTTCAAATCCATCCGAATCTAATGGTTTGGCTTCAAATACTTGTGAAATGCATGATTTAGTTTCAACTGCATGCGAAACAACGAGTTACCTTCAAATCCATGCGAAACACATATTTTAGCTTCAAATCAATGCGAAGTAGCAGGTTTAGCTTCAAATCCATGCCAAACACATGATTTAGGATCCAATCCATGGGATGTATAAGGTTTAGCTTCAAATCCATCAGAAACAAATGATTTAGCTTCAGATACTTGCGATATAAATGATATAGTTTCAACTGCATGCGAAAAAAACGATACAGCTTCAAATCCAAGGGAAACACATGATTTATCTTCAAATCAATGCGAAGTAAAAGGCTTAGCATCAAATCCATGCGAAACGAATGATTTAGCATCAAATACTTGAGAATATAAGTGATATAGCTTCAAATGCAGGCGAAACAAACGAGTTAGCTTCAGATCCATGCGAAACACATGATTTAGTTGCAAATCAATGCGATGTAGTGGGTTTAGCCGCAAATCCATGCGATAGACAAGATTTAGCTTCAAATCAATGCGATGTAGCAAGTTCAGCTTCAAATCCATGGGACGCACATGATTTAGCTTCAAATACTTGCGATATAAGTGATATAGCTTCAAAATCTGGAGGAACAAACGAGGTAGCTTCAATTCCACGCGAAACAAATGATTTAGCTTCAAATCAATGCGAAGTAGAAGGCTTAGCTTCAAATCCATGCGAAACAAATGGTTTAGTTACAAATACTTGTGATATACACTGTTTAGCTACAACTGCATGCGAAACAAACGAGTTAGCTACAAATACATGGGAAACACATGATTTAGCTTCAAATCAATGCGATGTAGAAGGTTTAGCATCAAATCCATGCGATACAAATGATTGAGTTTCAAACACTTGGGATGAAGGTGATATAGCTTCAACTGCATGCGAAACAAACGAGTTACCTTCAAATCCACGCGAAATACATGATTTAGCTTCAAATCAAATTGATGTAGAAGTTTTAGCTTCAAATCCATGCGAAACAAATGATTTAGCTTCAAATCAATGCGAAGTAAAAGGCTTAGCTTCAAATCCATGCGAAACGAATGATTTAGCATAAAATACTTGCAAATATAAGTGATATAGCTTCAAATGCAGGCGACACAAACGAGTTAGCTTCAGATCCATGCGAAACGCATGATTTAGTTGCAAATCAATGCGATGTAGAGGGTTTAGCTTCAAATGCATGCGATACACAAGATTTAGCTTCAAATCAATGCGATGTAGAAAGTTCAGCTTCAAATCCATGCGACGCACATGATTTAGCTTAAAATACTTGCGATATAAGTGATATAGCTTCAAAATCTGGAGGAACAAACGAGGTAGCTTCAATTCCATGCGAAACAAATGATTTAGCTTCAAATCAATGCGAAGTAGAGGGCTAAGCTTCAAATCCATGCGTAACAAATGGTTTAGCTACAAACACTTGTGATATACATTATTTAGCTACAACTGCATGCGAAACAAACGAGTTAGCTTCAAATACATGGGATACACATGATTTAGCTTCAAATCAATGCGATGTAGAGGGTTTAGCTTCAAATCCATGCGATACACAAGATTTGGCTTCAGATCAATGCGATGTAGAAAGTTCAGCTTCAAATCCATGCGACGCACATGATTTAGCTTCAAATACTTGCGATATAAGTGATATAACTTCAAAATCTGGAGGAACAAACGAGGTAGCTTCAATTCAATGTGAAACAAATGATTTAGCTTCAAATCAATGCGAAGTAGAGGGCTTAGCTTCAAATCCATGCGAAACAAATGGTTTAGCTACAACTACTTGTGATATACATTATTTAGCTACAACTGCATGCGAAACAAACGAGTTAGCTTCAAATACATGGGATACACATGATTTAGCTTCAAATCAATGCGATGTAGAAGGTTTAGCTTCAAATCCATGCGAAACAAATGGTTTAGCTACAAATACTTGTGATATACATTATTTAGCTACAACTGCATGCGAAACAAACGAGTTAGCTTCAAATCACTGCGAAACACATGATTTAGCTTCAAATAAATGCGATGTAGAAGGTTTAGCTTCAAATCCATGCGATTTACAAGATTTAGCTTCAAATCAATGCGATGTAGAAAGTTCAGCTCCAAATCCATGCGACACATATGATTTAGCTTCAAATACTTGCGATATAAGTGATATAGCTTCAAAAGCAGGAGGAACAAACGAGGTAGCTTCAATTCCACGCGAAACAAATGATTTAGCTTCAAATCAATGCGAAGTAGAAGGCTTAGCTTCAAATCCATGCGAAAC
>NW_027477340.1:0-80452 GCF_051020955.1 Megalopta genalis | reverse complement strand
AACGATTTAGCTTCAAATTCATGCGAAATGAACAATTTTGCTTCAGATTCATGCGAAATACACGAATTAGCTTTAAATCAACGCGAAACACACGATTTAGCTTCAATATCATGCGAAACACATGATTTCGATTCAAATTCGTCCGAAATAGAGATTTTAAACAAACGATTTAGCTTCAAATTCAGGCGAAATGAACAATTTAGCTTCAGATTCATGCGAAATACACGAATTAGCTTTAAATCAACGCGAAACATACGATTTAGCTTCAATATCATGCGATATACACGATTTCGCTTCAAATTCGTGCGAAATAGCGATTTTAAACAAACGATTTAGCTTCAAATTCATGTGATATTAACAATTTAGCTTCAGAATAATGCGAAATACACGAATTAGCTTTAAATCAACGCAAAACATACGATTTAGCAGAAATATCATGCGATATACACGATTTCGCTTCAAATTCTTGCGAATAGCGATTTTAAACAAACGATTTAGCTTCAAATTCATGTGATATGAACTATTTAACTTCAGATTCATGCGAAATACACGAACTAGCTTTAAATCAACGCGAAGCATACGATGTAACTTCAATATCATGCGAAACACACGATTTCGATTCAAATGCGCGCGAAATAGAGATTTTAAACAAACGATTTAGATTCAAATTCATGCGAAATGAACAATTTAGCTTCAGATTCATGCGAAATACACGAATTAGCTTTAAATGAACGCGAAACATACGATTTAGCTTCAATATCATGCGATATACACGATATCGCTTCAAATTCGTGCGAAATAGCGATTTTAAACAAACGATTTAGCTTCAAATTCATGTGATATGAACATTTAGCTTCAGATTAATGCGAAGTACGCGAATTAGCTTTAAATCAACGCGAAACATACGATTTAGCTTCAATATCATGCGATATATACGATTTCACTTCAAATTCGTGTGAAATAGCGATTTTAAACAAACGATTTAGCTTCAAATTCATGTGATATGAACAATTTAGCTTCAGATTAATGCGAAATACACGAATTAGCTCTAAATCAACGCGAAACATACGATTTAGCAGAAATATCATGCGATATACACGATTTCGCTTCAAATTCTTGCGAAATAGCGATTTTAAACAAACGATTTAGCTTCAAATTCATGTGATATGAACTATTTAACTTCAGATTCATGCGAAATACACGAATTAGCTTTAAATAAACGCGAAACATACGATCTAACTTCAATATCAAGCGATATACACGATTTCGCTTCAAATTCGTGAGAAATAGCGATTTTAAACAAACGATTTAGCTTCAAATTCATGCGAAATGAACAGTTTTGCTTCAGATTCATGCGAAATACACGAATTAGCTTTAAATCAACGCGAAACACACGATTTAGCTTCAATATCATGCGAAACACATGATTTCGATTCAAATTCGTCCGAAATAGAGATTTTAAACAAACGATTTAGCTTCAAATTCATGCGAAATGAACAATTTAGCTTCAGATTCATGCGAAATGCACGAATTAGCTTTAAATCAACGCGAAACATACGATTTAGCAGAAATATCATGCGATATACACGATTTCGCTTCAAATTCTTGCGAAATAGCGATTTTAAACAAACGATTTAGCATCAAATTCATGTGATATGAACTATTTAACTTCAGATTCATGCGAAATACACGAATTAGCTTTAAATCAACGCGAAACATACGATTTAACTTCAATATCAAGCGATATACACGATTTAGCTTCAAATTCGTGAGAAATAGCGATTTTAAACAAACGATTTAGCTTCAAATTAATGCGAAATGAATAATTTAGCTTCAGATTCATGCGAAATACACGAATTAGCTTTAAATCAACGCGAAAAATACGATTTAGCTTCAATATCATGCGATATACACGATTTCGCTTCAAATTCGTGCGAAATAGCGATTTTAAACAAACGATTTAGCTTCAAATTCATGTGATACTAACAATTTAGCTTCAGATTAATTCGAAATACACGAATTAGCTTTAAATCAACGCGAAACATACGATTTAGCAGAAATATCATGCGATATACACGATTTCGCTTCAAATTCTTTCGAAAAGCGATTTTAAACAAATGATTTAGCTTCAAATTCATGCGAAATGAACAATTTTGCTTCAGATTCATGCGAAATACACGAATTAGCTTTAAATCAAAGCGACACATACGATTTAGCTTCAATATCATGCGATATACACGATTTCGCTTCAAATTCGGGAGAAATAGCGATTTTAAACAAACGATTTAGCTTGAAATTCATGCGAAATGAACAATTTAGCTTCAGATTAATGCGAAATACACGAATTAGCTCTAAATCAACGCGAAACATACGATTTAGCAGAAATATCATGCGATATACACGATTTCGCTTCAAATTCTTGCGAAATAGCGATTTTAAACAAACGATTTAGCTTCAAATTCATGTGATATGAACTATTTAACTTCAGATTCATGCGAAATACACGAATTAGCTTTAAATCAACGCGAAACATACGATCAAACTTCAATATCAAGCGATATACACGATTTCGCTTCAAATTCGTGAGAAATAGCGATTTTAAACAAACGATTTAGCTTCAAATTCATGCGAAATGAACAATTTTGCTTCAGATTCATGCGAAATACACGAATTAGCTTTAAATCAACGCGAAACACACGATTTAGCTTCAATATCATGCGAAACACATGATTTCGATTCAAATTCGTCCGAAATAGAGATTTTAAACAAACGATTTAGCTTCAAATTCATGCGAAATGAACAATTTAGCTTCAGATTCATGCGAAATGCACGAATTAGCTTTAAATCAACGCGAAACATACGATTTAGCTTCAAGATCATGCGATATACACGATTTCGCTTCAAATTCGAGCGAAATAGCGATTTTAAACAAACGATTTAGCTTCAAATTCATGTGATATGAACTATTTAACTTCAGAATCATGCGAAATACACGAATTAGCTTTAAATCAACGCGAAAAATACGATTTAACTTCAATATCAAGCGATATACACGATTTCGCTTCAAATTCGGGGGGAAATAGCGATTTTAAACAAACAATTTAGCTTCAAATTCATGCGAAATGAACAATTTAGCTTCAGATTCATGCGAAATGCACGAATTAGCTTTAAATCAACGCGAAACATACGATTTAGCAGAAATATCATGCGATATACACGATTTCGCTTCAAATTCTTGCGAAATAGCGATTTTAAACAAACGATTTAGCATCAAATTCATGTGATATGAACTATTTAACTTCAGATTCATGCGAAATACACGAATTAGCTTTAAATCAACGCGAAACATACGATTTAACTTCAATATCAAGCGATATACACGATTTAGCTTCAAATTCGTGAGAAATAGCGATTTTAAACAAACGATTTAGCTTCAAATTAATGCGAAATGAATAATTTAGCTTCAGATTCATGCGAAATACACGAATTAGCTTTAAATCAACGCGAAAAATACGATTTAGCTTCAATATCATGCGATATACACGATTTCGCTTCAAATTCGTGCGAAATAGCGATTTTAAACAAACGATTTAGCTTCAAATTCATGTGATACTAACAATTTAGCTTCAGATTAATTCGAAATACACGAATTAGCTTTAAATCAACGCGAAACATACGATTTAGCAGAAATATCATGCGATATACACGATTTCGCTTCAAATTCTTTCGAAAAAGCGATTTTAAACAAATGATTTAGCTTCAAATTCATGCGAAATGAACAATTTTGCTTCAGATTCATGCGAAATACACGAATTAGCTTTAAATCAAAGCGACACATACGATTTAGCTTCAATATCATGCGATATACACGATTTCGCTTCAAATTCGGGAGAAATAGCGATTTTAAACAAACGATTTAGCTTGAAATTCATGCGAAATGAACAATTTAGCTTCAGATTAATGCGAAATACACGAATTAGCTCTAAATCAACGCGAAACATACGATTTAGCAGAAATATCATGCGATATACACGATTTCGCTTCAAATTCTTGCGAAATAGCGATTTTAAACAAACGATTTAGCTTCAAATTCATGTGATATGAACTATTTAACTTCAGATTCATGCGAAATACACGAATTAGCTTTAAATCAACGCGAAACATACGATCTAACTTCAATATCAAGCGATATACACGATTTCGCTTCAAATTCGTGAGAAATAGCGATTTTAAACAAACGATTTAGCTTCAAATTCATGCGAAATGAACAATTTTGCTTCAGATTCATGCGAAATACACGAATTAGCTTTAAATCAACGCGAAACACACGATTTAGCTTCAATATCATGCGAAACACATGATTTCGATTCAAATTCGTCCGAAATAGAGATTTTAAACAAACGATTTAGCTTCAAATTCATGCGAAATGAACAATTTAGCTTCAGATTCATGCGAAATGCACGAATTAGCTTTAAATCAACGCGAAACATACGATTTAGCTTCAAGATCATGCGATATACACGATTTCGCTTCAAATTCGAGCGAAATAGCGATTTTAAACAAACGATTTAGCTTCAAATTCATGTGATATGAACTATTTAACTTCAGAATCATGCGAAATACACGAATTAGCTTTAAATCAACGCGAAAAATACGATTTAACTTCAATATCAAGCGATATACACGATTTCGCTTCAAATTCGGGGGGAAATAGCGATTTTAAACAAACAATTTAGCTTCAAATTCATGCGAAATGAACAATTTAGCTTCAGATTCATGCGAAATACACGAATTAGCTTTAAATCAACGCGATACATACGATTTAGCTTCAATATCATGCGATATACACGATTTAGCTTCAAATTCGTGCGAAATAGCGATTTTAAACAAACGATTTAGCTTCAAATTAATGCGAAATGAATAATTTAGCTTCAGATTCATGCGAAATACACGAATTAGCTTTAAATCAACGCGAAAAATACGATTTAGCTTCAATATCATGCGATATACACGATTTCGCTTCAAATTCGTGCGAAATAGCGATTTTAAACAAACGATTTAGCTTCAAATTCATGTGATAGTAACAATTTAGCTTCAGATTAATGCGAAATACACGAATTAGCTTTAAACAACGCGAAACATACGATTTAGCAGAAATATCATGCGATATACACGATTTCGCTTCAAATTCTTGCGAAAAAGCGATTTTAAACAAATGATTTAGCTTCAAATTCATGCGAAATGAACAATTTTGCTTCAGATTCATGCGAAATACACGAATTAGCTTTAAATCAACGCGAAACATACGATTTAGCTTCAATATCATGCGATATACACGATTTCGCTTCAAATTCGTGCGAAATAGCGATTTTAAACAAACGATTTAGCTTCAAATTCATGTGATATGAACAATTTAGCTTCAGATTAATGCGAAATACACGAATTAGCTTTAAATCAACTCGAAACATATGATTTAGATTCAATATCATGCGAAACACACGATTTCGATTGAAATTCGTGCGAAATAGCGATTTTCAACAAACGATTTAGCTTCAAATTCATGCGAAATGAACAATTTAGCTTCAGATTATTGCGAAATACACGAATTAGCTTTAAATCAACGCGAAACATACGATTTAGCTTCAATATCAAACGATATACACGATTTCGCTTCAAATTCGTGCGAAATAGCGATTTTAAACAAACCATTTAGCTTCAAATTCATGCGAAATGAACAATTTAGCTTCAGATTCATGCGAAATACACGAATTAGCTTTAAATCAACGCGAAACATACGATTTAACTTCAATATCAAGCGATATACACGATTTCGCTTCAAATTCGTGAGAAATAGCGATTTTAAACAAACGATTTAGCTTCAAATTCATGCGAAATGAACAATTGAGCTTCAGATTCATGCGAAATACACGAATTAGATTTAAATCAACCCGAAACATACGATTTAGCTTCAATATCATGCGATATACACGATTTCGCTTCAAATTCGTTCGAAATAGCGATTTTAAACAAACGATTTAGCTTCAAATTCATGTGATATGAACAATTTAGCTTCAGATTAATGCGCAATACACGAATTAGCTCTAAATCAACGCGAAACATACGATTTAGCAGAAATATCATGCGATATACACGATTTCGCTTCAAATTCGTGCGAAATAACGATTTTAAACAAACGATTTAGGTTCAAATTCATGTGATATGAACAATTTAGCTTCAGATTAATGCGAAATACACGAATTAGCTTTAAATCAACGCGAAACATACGATTTAGCAGAAATATCATGCGATATACACGATTTCGCTTCAAATTCTTGCGAAATAGCGATTTTAAACAAACGATTTAGCTTCAAATTCATGCGAAATGAACAATTTTGCTTCAGATTCATGCGAAATACACGAATTAGTTTTAAATCAATGCGAAACATACGATTTATCGATAATATCATGCGAAACACACGATTTCGCTTCAAATTCGTGCGAAATAGAGAATTTAAACAAAGATTTAGTTTCAAATTCATGCGAAATGAACAATTTAGCTTCAGATTAATGCGAATACACGAATTAGCTTTAAATCAACGCGAAACATACGATTTAGCTTCAATATCATGCGATATACACGATTTCGCTTCAAATTAGTGCGAAATAGCGATTTTAAACAACGATTTAGCTTCAATTCATGCGAAATGAACAATTTAGCTTCAGATTCATGCGAAATACACGAATTAGCTTTAAATCAACGCGAAACATACGATTTATCGTCAATATCATGCGAAACACACGATTTCGCTTCAAATTCGTGCGAAATAGCGATTTTAAACAAACGATTTAGCTTCAAATTCATGTGATATGAACAATTTAGCTTCAGATTAATGCGAAATAGACGAATTAGCTCTAAATCAACGCGAAACATACGATTTAGCAGAAATATCATGCGATATACACGATTTCGCTTCAAATTCTTGCGAAATAGCGATTTTAAACAAACGATTTAGCATCAAATTCATGTGATATGAACTATTTAACTTCAGATTCATGCGAAATACACGAATTAGCTTTAAATCAACGCGAAACATACGATTTAACTTCAATATCAAGCGATATACACGATTTAGCTTCAAATTCGTGAGAAATAGCGATTTTAAACAAACGATTTAGCTTCAAATTAATGCGAAATGAATAATTTAGCTTCAGATTCATGCGAAATACACGAATTAGCTTTAAATCAACGCGAAAAATACGATTTAGCTTCAATATCATGCGATATACACGATTTCGCTTCAAATTCGTGAGAAATAGCGATTTTAAACAAACGATTTAGCTTCAAATTCATGCGAAATGAACAATTGAGCTTCAGATTTCATGCGAAATACACGAATTAGATTTAAATCAACCCGAAACATACGATTTAGCTTCAATATCATGCGATATACACGATTTCGCTTCAAATTCGTTCGAAATAGCGATTTTAAACAAACGATTTAGCTTCAAATTCATGTGATATGAACAATTTAGCTTCAGATTAATGCGCAATACACGAATTAGCTCTAAATCAACGCGAAACATACGATTTAGCAGAAATATCATGCGATATACACGATTTCGCTTCAAATTCGTGCGAAATAACGATTTTAAACAAACGATTTAGGTTCAAATTCATGTGATATGAACAATTTAGCTTCAGATTAATGCGAAATACACGAATTAGCTTTAAATCAACGCGAAACATACGATTTAGCAGAAATATCATGCGATATACACGATTTCGCTTCAAATTCTTGCGAAATAGCGATTTTAAACAAACGATTTAGCTTCAAATTCATGCGAAATGAACAATTTTGCTTCAGATTCATGCGAAATACACGAATTAGTTTTAAATCAATGCGAAACATACGATTTATCGATAATATCATGCGAAACACACGATTTCGCTTCAAATTCGTGCGAAATAGAGAATTTAAACAAAGATTTAGTTTCAAATTCATGCGAAATGAACAATTTAGCTTCAGATTAATGCGAAATACACGAATTAGCTTTAAATCAACGCGAAACATACGATTTAGCTTCAATATCATGCGATATACACGATTTCGCTTCAAATTAGTGCGAAATAGCGATTTTAAACAAACGATTTAGCTTCAATTCATGCGAAATGAACAATTTAGCTTCAGATTCATGCGAAATACACGAATTAGCTTTAAATCAACGCGAAACATACGATTTATCGTCAATATCATGCGAAACACACGATTTCGCTTCAAATTCGTGCGAAATAGCGATTTTAAACAAACGATTTAGCTTCAAATTCATGTGATATGAACAATTTAGCTTCAGATTAATGCGAAATAGACGAATTAGCTCTAAATCAACGCGAAACATACGATTTAGCAGAAATATCATGCGATATACACGATTTCGCTTCAAATTCTTGCGAAATAGCGATTTTAAACAAACGATTTAGCATCAAATTCATGTGATATGAACTATTTAACTTCAGATTCATGCGAAATACACGAATTAGCTTTAAATCAACGCGAAACATACGATTTAACTTCAATATCAAGCGATATACACGATTTAGCTTCAAATTCGTGAGAAATAGCGATTTTAAACAAACGATTTAGCTTCAAATTAATGCGAAATGAATAATTTAGCTTCAGATTCATGCGAAATACACGAATTAGCTTTAAATCAACGCGAAAAATACGATTTAGCTTCAATATCATGCGATATACACGATTTCGCTTCAAATTCGTGCGAAATAGCGATTTTAAACAAACGATTTAGCTTCAAATTCATGTGATACTAACAATTTAGCTTCAGATTAATTCGAAATACACGAATTAGCTTTAAATCAACGCGAAACATACGATTTAGCAGAAATATCATGCGATATACACGATTTCGCTTCAAATTCTTTCGAAAAAGCGATTTTAAACAAATGATTTAGCTTCAAATTCATGCGAAATGAACAATTTTGCTTCAGATTCATGCGAAATACACGAATTAGCTTTAAATCAACGCGACACATACGATTTAGCTTCAATATCATGCGATATACACGATTTCGCTTCAAATTCGGGAGAAATAGCGATTTTAAACAAACGATTTAGCTTGAAATTCATGCGAAATGAACAATTTAGCTTCAGATTAATGCGAAATACACGAATTAGCTCTAAATCAACGCGAAACATACGATTTAGCAGAAATATCATGCGATATACACGATTTCGCTTCAAATTCTTGCGAAATAGCGATTTTAAACAAACGATTTAGCTTCAAATTCATGTGATATGAACTATTTAACTTCAGATTCATGCGAAATACACGAATTAGCTTTAAATCAACGCGAAACATACGATCTAACTTCAATATCAAGCGATATACACGATTTCGCTTCAAATTCGTGAGAAATAGCGATTTTAAACAAACGATTTAGCTTCAAATTCATGCGAAATGAACAATTTTGCTTCAGATTCATGCGAAATACACGAATTAGCTTTAAATCAACGCGAAACACACGATTTAGCTTCAATATCATGCGAGACACATGATTTCGATTCAAATTCGTCCGAAATAGAGATTTTAAACAAACGATTTAGCTTCAAATTCATGCGAAATGAACAATTTAGCTTCAGATTCATGCGAAATGCACGAATTAGCTTTAAATCAACGCGAAACATACGATTTAGCTTCAAGATCATGCGATATACACGATTTCGCTTCAATTCGAGCGAAATAGAGATTTTAAACAAACGATTTAGCTTAAAATTCATGTGATATGAACAATTTAGCTTCAGATTAATGCGAAATACACGAATTAGCTTTAAATCAACGCGAAACATACGATTTAGCTTCAATATCAAACGATATACACGATTTCTCTTCAAATTCGTGCGAAATAGCGATTTTAAACAAACCATTTAGCTTCAAATTCATGCGAAATGAACAATTTAGCTTCAGATTCATGCGAAATACACGAATTAGCTTTAAATCAACGCGAAACATACGATTTAGCTTCAATATCATGCGATATACACGATTTCGCTTCAAATTCGTGCGAAATAGCGATTTTAAACAAACGATTTAGCTTCAAATTCATGTGATATGAACAATTTAGCTTCAGATTAATGCGAAATACACGAATTAGCTTTAAATCAACGCGAAACATACGATTTAGCTTCAATATCATGCGATATACACGATTTCGCTTCAATTCGTGCGAAATAGCGGTTTTAAACAAACGATTTAGCTTCAAATTCATGTGATATGAACAATTTAGCTTCAGATTAATGCGAAATACACGAATTAGATTTAAATCAACCCGAAACATACGATTTAGCTTCAATATCATGCGATATACACGATTTCGCTTCAAATTCGTTCGAAATAGCGATTTTAAACAAACGATTTAGCTTCAAATTCATGTGATATGAACAATTTAGCTTCAGATTAATGCGAAATACACGAATTAGCTTTAAATCAACGCGAAACATACGATTTAACTTCAATATCAAGCGATATACACGATTTCGCTTCAAATTCGTGCGAAATAACGATTTTAAACAAACGATTTAGCTTCAAATTCATGTGATATGAACAATTTAGCTTCAGATTAATGCGAAATACACGAATTAGCTTTAAATCAACGCGAAACATACGATTTAGCAGAAATATCATGCGATATACACGATTTCGCTTCAAATTCGTGCGAAATAGCGATTTCAAACAAACCATTTAGCTTCAAATTCATGCGAAATGAACAATTTAGCTTCAGATTCATGCGAAATACACGAATTAGCATTAAATCAACGCGAAACATACGATTTAACTTCAATATCAAGCGATATACACGATTTCGCTTCAAATTCGTGAGAAATAGCCATTTTAAACAAACAATTAGCTTCAAATTCATGCGAAATGAACAATTTAGCTTCAGATTTATGCGAAATACACGAATTAGCTTTAAATCAACGCGAAACATACGATCTAGCTTCAATATCATGCGATATACACGATTTCGCTTCAAATTCGTGCGAAATAGCGATTTTAAACAAACGATTTAGCTTCAAATTCATGTGATATGAACAATTTAGTTTCAGATTAATGCGAAATACACGAATTAGCTCTAAATCAACGCAAAACATACGATTTAGCAGAAATATCATGCGATATACACGATATCGCTTCAAATTCTTGCGAAATAGCGATTTTAAACAAACGATTTAGCTTCAAATTCATGTGATATGAACTATTTAACTTCAGATTCATGCGAAATACACGAACTAGCTTTAAATCAATGCGAAGCATACGATGTAACTTCAATATCATGCGAAACACACGATTTCGATTCAAATTCGTGCGAAATAGAGATTTTAAACAAACGATTTAGATTCAAATTCATGCGAAATGAACAATTTAGCTTCAGATTCATGCGAAATACACGAATTAGCTTTAAATCAACTCGAAACATACGATTTAGCTTCAATATCATGCGATATACACGATATCGCTTCAAATTCGTGCGAAATAGCGATTTTAAACAAACGATTAGCTTCAAATTCATGTGATATGAACATTTAGCTTCAGATTAATGCGAAATACACGAATTAGCTTTAAATCAACGCGAAACATACGATTTAGCAGAAATATCATGCGATATACACGATTTCACTTCAAATTCGTGTGAAATAGCGATTTTAACAAACGATTTAGCTTCAAATTCATGTGATATGAACAATTTAGCTTCAGATTAATGCGAAATACACGAATTAGCTTTAAATCAACGCGAAACATACGATTTAGCTTCAATATCAAACGATATACACGATTTCTCTTCAAATTCGTGCGAAATAGCGATTTTAAACAAACCATTTAGCTTCAAATTCATGCGAAATGAACAATTTAGCTTCAGATTCATGCGAAATACACGAATTAGCTTTAAATCAACGCGAAACATACGATTTAACTTCAATATCAAGCGATATACACGATTTCGCATCAAATTCGTGAGAAATATCGATTTTAAACAAACGATTTAGCTTCAAATTCATGCGAAATGAACAATTTAGCTTCAGATTCATGCGAAATACACGAATTAGCTTTAAATCAACGCGAAACATACGATTTAGCTTCAATATCATGCGATATACACGATTTCGCTTCAAATTCGTGCGAAATAGCGGTTTAAACAAACGATTTAGCTTCAAATTCATGTGATATGAACAATTTAGCTTCAGATTAATGCGAAATACACGAATTACCTTAAATCAACGCGAAACATACGATTTAGCAGAAATATCATGCGATATACACGATTTCGCTTCAAATTCGTGAGAAATAGCGATTTTAAACAAACGATTTAGCTTCAAATTCATGCGAAATGAACAATTTAGCTTCAGATTCATGCGAAATACACGAATTAGCTTTAAATCAACGCGAAACATACGATTTAGCTTCAATATCATGCGATATACACGATTTCGCTTCAAATTCGTGCGAAATAGCGATTTTAAACAAACGATTTAGCTTCAAATTCATGTGATATGAACAATTTAGCTTCAGATTAATGCGAAATACACGAATTAGCTCTAAATCAACGCGAAACATGCGATTTAGCAGAAATATCATGCGATATACACGATTTCGCTTCAAATTCTTGCGAAATAGCGAATTTAAACAAACGATTTAGCTTCAAATTCATGTGATATGAACTATTTAACTTCAGATTCATGCGAAATACACGAATTAGCTTTAAATCAACGCGAAACATACGATGTAACTTCAATATCATGCGAAACACACGATTTCGATTCAAATTCGTGCGAAATAGAGATTTTAAACAAACGATTTAGCTTCAAATTCATGCGAAATGAACAATTTAGCTTCAGATTCATGCCAAATACACGAATTAGCTTTAAATCAACGCGAAACATACGATTTAGCTTCAATATCATGCGATATACACGATTTCGCTTCAAATTCGTGCGAAATAGCGATCTTAAACAAACGATTTAGCTTCAAATTCATGTGATATGAACTATTTAACGTCAGATTCATGCGAAAGACACGAATTAGCTTTAATCAACGCGAAACATACGATTTAAGTTCAATATCAAGCGATATACACGATTTCGCTTCAAATTCGGGGGGAAATAGCGATTTTAAACAAACGATTTAGCTTCAAATTCATGCGAAATGAACAATTTAGCTTCAGATTCATGCGAAATACACGAATTAGCTTTAAATCAACGCGAAACATACGATCTAGCTTCAATATCATGCGATATACACGATTTCGCTTCAAATTCGTGCGAAATAGCGATTTTAAGCAAACGATTTAGCTTCAAATTCATGTGATATGAACAATTTAGCTCCAGATTCATGCGAAATACACGAATTAGCTTTAAATCAACGTGAAACATACGATTAGCTTCAATATCATACGATATACACGATTTCGCTTCAAATTCGTGCGAAATAGCGGTTTAAAACAAACGATTTAGCTTCAAATTCATGTGATATGAACAATTTAGCTTCAGATTAATGCGAAATACACGAATTAGCTTTAAATCAACGCGAAACATACGATTTAGCAGAAATATCATGCGATATACACGATTTCGCTTCAAATTCGTGAGAAATAGCGATTTTAAACAAACGATTTAGCTTCAAATTCATGCGAAATGAACAATTTAGCTTCAGATTCATGCGAAATACACGAATTAGATTTAAATCAACCCGAAACATACGATTTAGCTTCAATATCATGCGATATACACGATTTCGCTTCAAATTCGTTCGAAATAGCGATTTTAAACAAACGATTTAGCTTCAAATTCATGTGATATGAACAATTTAGCTTCAGATTAATGCGAAATACACGAATTAGCTTTAAATCAACGCGAAACATACGATTTAGCAGAAATATCATGCGATATACACGATTTCGCTTCAAATTCGTGCGAAATAGCGATTTCAAACAAACCATTTAGCTTCAAATTCATGCGAAATGAACAATTTAGCTTCAGATTCATGCGAAATACACGAATTAGCTTTAAATCAACGCGAAACATACGATCTAGCTTCAATATCATGCGATATACACGATTTCGCTTCAAATTCGTGCGAAATAGCGATTTTAAACAAACGATTTAGCTTCAAATTCATGTGATATGAACAATTTAGCTTCAGATTAATGCGAAATACACGAATTAGCTCTAAATCAACGCAAAACATACGATTTAGCAGAAATATCATGCGATATACACGATATCGCTTCAAATTCTTGCGAAATAGCGATTTTAAACAAACGATTTAGCTTCAAATTCATGTGATATGAACTATTTAACTTCAGATTCATGCGAAATACACGAACTAGCTTTAAATCAATGCGAAGCATACGATGTAACTTCAATATCATGCGAAACACACGATTTCGATTCAAATTCGTGCGAAATAGAGATTTTAAACAAACGATTTAGATTCAAATTCATGCGAAATGAACAATTTAGCTTCAGATTCATGCGAAATACACGAATTTGCTTTAAATCAACGCGAAACATACGATTTAGCTTCAATATCATGCGATATACACGATATCGCTTCAAATTCGTGCGAAATAGCGATTTTAAACAAACGATTTAGCTTCAAATTCATGTGATATGAACATTTAGCTTCAGATTAATGCGAAATACACGAATTAGCTTTAAATCAACGCGAAACATACGATTTAGCTTCAATATCAAACGATATACACGATTTCTCTTCAAATTCGTGCGAAATAGCGATTTTAAACAAACCATTTAGCTTCAAATTCATGCGAAATGAACAATTTAGCTTCAGATTCATGCGAAATACACGAATTAGCTTTAAATCAACGCGAAACATACGATTTAACTTCAATATCAAGCGATATACACGATTTCGCATCAAATTCGTGAGAAATATCGATTTTAAACAAACGATTTAGCTTCAAATTCATGCGAAATGAACAATTTAGCTTCAGATTCATGCGAAATACACGAATTAGCTTTAAATCAACGCGAAACATACGATTTAGCTTCAATATCATGCGATATACACGATTTCGCTTCAAATTCGTGCGAAATAGCGATTTTAAACAAACGATTTAGCTTCAAATTCATGTGATATGAACAATTTAGCTTCAGATTAATGCGAAATACACGAATTAGCTTTAAATCAACGTGAAACATACGATTTAACTTCAATATCAATCGATATACACGATTTCGCTTCAAATTCGTGAGAAATAGCCATTTTAAACAAACGATTTAGCTTCAAATTCATGCGAAATGAACAATTTAGCTTCAGATTCATGCGAAATACACGAATTAGCTTTAAATCAACGCGAAACATACGATTTAGCTTCAATATCATGCGATATACACGATTTCGCTTCAAATTCTTGCGAAATAGCGATTTTAAACAAACGATTTAGCTTAAAATTCATGTGATATGAACTATTTAACTTCAGATTCATGCGAAATACACGAATTAGCTTTAAATCATCGCGAAACATACGATTTAACTTCAATATCAAGCGATATACACGATTTCGCTTCAAATTCGTGAGAAATAGCGATTTTAAACAAACGATTTAGCTTCAAATTCATGTGATATTAACAATTTAGCTTCAGATTAATGCGAAATACACGAATTAGCTTTAAATCAACGCGAAACATACGATTTAGCTTCAATATCATGCGATATACACGATTTCGCTTCAAATTCGTGCGAAATAGCTGTTTTAAACAAACGATTTAGCTTCAAATTCATGTGATATGAACAATTTAGCTTCAGATTAATGCGAAATACACGAATTAGCTTTAAATCAACGCGAAACATACGATTTAGCAGAAATATCATGCGATATACACGATTTCGCTTCAAATTCGTGCGAAATAACGATTTAAACAAACGATTTAGCTTCAAATTCATGTGATATGAACAATTTAGCTTCAGATTAATGCGAAATACACGAATTAGCTTTAAATCAACGCGAAACATACGATTTAGCAGAAATATCATGCGATATACACGATTTCGCTTCAAATTCGTGCGAAATAGCGATTTCAAACAAACCATTTAGCTTCAAATTCATGCGAAATGAACAATTTAGCTTCAGATTCATGCGAAATACACGAATTAGCTTTAAATCAACGCGAAACATACGATCTAGCTTCAATATCATGCGATATACACGATTTCGCTTCAAATTCGTGCGAAATAGCGATTTTAAACAAACGATTTAGCTTCAAATTCATGTGATATGAACAATTTAGCTTCAGATTAATGCGAAATACACGAATTAGCTCTAAATCAACGCAAAACATACGATTTAGCAGAAATATCATGCGATATACACGATATCGCTTCAAATTCTTGCGAAATAGCGATTTTAAACAAACGATTTAGCTTCAAATTCATGTGATATGAACTATTTAACTTCAGATTCATGCGAAATACACGAACTAGCTTTAAATCAATGCGAAGCATACGATGTAACTTCAATATCATGCGAAACACACGATTTCGATTCAAATTCGTGCGAAATAGAGATTTTAAACAAACGATTTAGCTTCAAATTCATGCGAAATGAACAATTTAGCTTCAGATTCATGCGAAATACACGAATTAGATTTAAATCAACCCGAAACATACGATTTAGCTTCAATATCATGCGATATACACGATTTCGCTTCAAATTCGTTCGAAATAGCGATTTTAAACAAACGATTTAGCTTCAAATTCATGTGATATGAACAATTTAGCTTCAGATTAATGCGAAATACACGAATTAGCTTTAAATCAACGCGAAACATACGATTTAACTTCAATATCAAGCGATATACACGATTTCGCTTCAAATTCGTGCGAAATAACGATTTTAAACAAACGATTTAGCTTCAAATTCATGTGATATGAACAATTTAGCTTCAGATTAATGCGAAATACACGAATTAGCTTTAAATCAACGCGAAACATACGATTTAGCAGAAATATCATGCGATATACACGATTTCGCTTCAAATTCGTGCGAAATAGCGATTTCAAACAAACCATTTAGCTTCAAATTCATGCGAAATGAACAATTTAGCTTCAGATTCATGCGAAATACACGAATTAGCTTTAAATCAACGCGAACATACGATCTAGCTTCAATATCATGCGATATACACGATTTCGCTTCAAATTCGTGCGAAATAGCGATTTTAAACAAACGATTTAGCTTCAAATTCATGTGATATGAACAATTTAGCTTCAGATTAATGCGAAATACACGAATTAGCTCTAAATCAACGCAAAACATACGATTTAGCAGAAATATCATGCGATATACACGATATCGCTTCAAATTCTTGCGAAATAGCGATTTTAAACAAACGATTTAGCTTCAAATTCATGTGATATGAACTATTTAACTTCAGATTCATGCGAAATACACGAACTAGCTTTAAATCAATGCGAAGCATACGATGTAACTTCAATATCATGCGAAACACACGATTTCGATTCAAATTCGTGCGAAATAGAGATTTTAAACAAACGATTTAGATTCAAATTCATGCGAAATGAACAATTTAGCTTCAGATTCATGCGAAATACACGAATTTGCTTTAAATCAACGCGAAACATACGATTTAGCTTCAATATCATGCGATATACACGATATCGCTTCAAATTCGTGCGAAATAGCGATTTTAAACAAACGATTTAGCTTCAAATTCATGTGATATGAACATTTAGCTTCAGATTAATGCGAAATACACGAATTAGCTTTAAATCAACGCGAAACATACGATTTAGCTTCAATATCAAACGATATACACGATTTCTCTTCAAATTCGTGCGAAATAGCGATTTTAAACAAACCATTTAGCTTCAAATTCATGCGAAATGAACAATTTAGCTTCAGATTCATGCGAAATACACGAATTAGCTTTAAATCAACGCGAAACATACGATTTAACTTCAATATCAAGCGATATACACGATTTCGCATCAAATTCGTGAGAAATATCGATTTTAAACAAACGATTTAGCTTCAAATTCATGCGAAATGAACAATTTAGCTTCAGATTCATGCGAAATACACGAATTAGCTTTAAATCAACGCGAAACATACGATTTAGCTTCAATATCATGCGATATACACGATTTCGCTTCAAATTCGTGAGAAATAGCGATTTTAAACAAACGATTTAGCTTCAAATTCATGTGATATTAACAATTTAGCTTCAGATTAATGCGAAATACACGAATTAGCTTTAAATCAACGCGAAACATACGATTTAGCTTCAATATCATGCGATATACACGATTTCGCTTCAAATTCGTGCGAAATAGCTGTTTTAACAAACGATTTAGCTTCAAATTCATGTGATATGAACAATTTAGCTTCAGATTAATGCGAAATACACGAATTAGCTTTAAATCAACGCGAAACATACGATTTAGCAGAAATATCATGCGATATACACGATTTCGCTTCAAATTCGTGAGAAATAGCGATTTTAAACAAACGATTTAGCTTCAAATTCATGCGAAATGAACAATTTAGCTTCAGATTCATGCGAAATACACGAATTAGATTTAAATCAACCCGAAACATACGATTTAGCTTCAATATCATGCGATATACACGATTTCGCTTCAAATTCGTTCGATATAGCGATTTTAAACAAACGATTTAGCTTCAATTCATGTGATATGAACAATTTAGCTTCAGATTAATGCGAAATACACGAATTAGCTCTAAATAAACGCGAAACATACGATTTAGCAGAAATATCATGCGATATACACGACTTCGCTTCAAATTCGTGCGAAATAACGATTTTAAACAAACGATTTAGCTTCAAATTCATGTGATATGAACAATTTAGCTTCAGATTAATGCGAAATACACGAATTAGCTTTAAATCAACGCGAAACATACGATTTAGCAGAAATATCATGCGATTTACACGATTTCGCTTCAAATTCGTGCGAAATAGCGATTTCAAACAAACCATTTAGCTTCAAATTCATGCGAAATGAACAATTTAGCTTCAGATTCATGCGAAATACACGAATTAGCTTTAAATCAACGCGAAACATACGATTTAACTTCAATATCAAGCGATATACACGATTTCGCTTCAAATTCGTGCGAAATAGCGATTTTAAACAAACGATTTAGCTTCAAATTCATGTGATATGAACAATTTAGCTTCAGATTAATGCGAAATACACGAATTAGCTCTAAATCAACGCAAAACATACGATTTAGCAGAAATATCATGCGATATACACGATATCGCTTCAAATTCTTGCGAAATAGCGATTTTAAACAAACGATTTAGCTTCAAATTCATGTGATATGAACTATTTAACTTCAGATTCATGAGAAATACACGAACTAGCTTTAAATCAATGCGAAGCATACGATGTAACTTCAATATCATGCGAAACACACGATTTCGATTCAAATTCGTGCGAAATAGAGATTTTAAACAAACGATTTAGATTCAAATTCATGCGAAATGAACAATTTAGCTTCAGATTCATGCGAAATACACGAATTAGCTTTAAATCAACGCGAAACATACGATTTAGCTTCAATATCATGCGATATACACGATATCGCTTCAAATTCGTGCGAAATAGCGATTTTAAACAAACGATTTAGCTTCAAATTCATGTGATATGAACATTTAGCTTCAGATTAATGCGAAATACACGAATTAGCTTTAAATCAACGCGAAACATACGATTTAGCTTCAATATCATGCGATATACACGATTTCACTTCAAATTCGTGTGAAATAGCGATTTTAAACAAACGATTTAGCTTCAAATTCATGTGATATGAACAATTTAGCTTCAGATTAATGCGAAATACACGAATTAGCTTTAAATCAACGCGAAACATACGATTTAGCTTCAATATCAAACGATATACACGATTTCTCTTCAAATTCGTGCGAAATAGCGATTTTAAACAAACCATTTAGCTTCAAATTCATGCGAAATGAACAATTTAGCTTCAGATTCATGCGAAATACACGAATTAGCTTTAAATCAACGCGAAACATACGATTTAACTTCAATATCAAGCGATATACACGATTTCGCATCAAATTCGTGAGAAATATCGATTTTAAACAAACGATTTAGCTTCAAATTCATGCGAAATGAACAATTTAGCTTCAGATTCATGCGAAATACACGAATTAGCTTTAAATCAACGCGAAACATACGATTTAGCTTCAATATCATGCGATATACACGATTTCGCTTCAAATTCGTGCGAAATAGCGGTTTTAAACAAACGATTTAGCTTCAAATTCATGTGATATGAACAATTTAGCTTCAGATTAATGCGAAATACACAGCTTTAAACCAACGCGAATCATACGATTTAACTTCAATATCAAGCGATATACACGATTTCGCTTCAAATTCGTGAGAAATAGCGATTTTAAACAAACGATTTAGCTTCAAATTCATGCGAAATGAACAATTTAGCTTCAGATTCATGCGAAATACACGAATTAGCTTTAAATGAACGCGAAACAAACGATTTAACTTCAATATCAAACGATATACACGATTTCGCTTCAAATTCGTGCGAAATAGTGATTTTAAACAAACGATTTAGCTACAAATTCATGCGAAATGAACAATTTAGCTTCAGAGTGATGCGAAATACACAAATTAGCTTTAAATCAACGCGAAACATACGATTTAACTCCAATATCATGCGAAACACACGATTTCGATTCAAGTTCGTGAGAAATAGCGATTTTAAACAAACGATTTAGCTTCAAATTCAAGCGAAATGAACAATTTAGCTTCAGATTAATGCGAAATACACGAATTAGCTTTAAATCAACGCGAAACATACGATTTAGCTTCAATTGTGACGTCCTCCGACGTTTGTATTAGTATATAAGAGCGTGGTTGTGCATGAATGTGTGTGTGTGTTACCGCGCAAACTAGTATATAAGCGTAGGTTAACCGAATTAGCCTAAACGTATCGTAACCGACCATAGCATAAGTTTGTGACGTCCTCCGACGTTTGTATTAGTATATAAGAGCGTGGTTGTGCACGAATGTGTGTGTGTTACCGCGCAAACTAGTATATAAGCGTAGGTTAACCGAATTAGCCTAAACGTATCGTAACCGACCGTAGCATAAGTTAGCAGATATCTACCTTATAACGAACCATAGAATAAGTTAGCATAACCACATTATTATACTCTCTAGAGAACAAGCGAATATTTCTAAGTACCGTAAAAAGCGCGTGGACTGGGACTACGTCATCCCGCTGAACGCGGCATCCCCTCTCCAGCGCCATCCACCACCATGGCGGACGCCCCTCCACCGGACTACCCCCGCCAGGCGGACCGGCGGCCATGAATCGAAAGAGTTCAATGCAGCCTCCGGCAGGATCACTCTCGTTCCGGAATTCGACCAGTATTAGTCGTACTTCTCGATCAGAAGTCCGGTCGTCCGCGATCGTCAAGTTCTTCTTATTCCAATTCAATTTCGATTCTGATTTCAAAGTCCAATCTTCTTGCGTTAGTATTAAGGCTCTGTAACTTAAGCCAATTTAATTAGAATATACATCTTAATTTAGAAGCAGTGAACGTAATTCATTCAACATACCTCTGCGATCCTAGTTCCTATTATTATTAGACTTACCACCGCATTTCGAATTACAACTTCAGAAAGCGTGTGTACCGGGCTTTCTCCACAAGTCCTGCACGCCACCGAAGTTGCTCTAACTAAATCCGTCCAGAAAGCGTATGTACCGGGCTTTCACCACAAGTCCTGTACGCCACCGGACAGAGCAGATAAATGATTAATTATTAACTAGCAATAGTATCACACATGCCGCGTCAGTCTGGGCGCAGAGCTCAATTGAAGAGACTCGTCCATCTATACGCTCAGATCCCTTACGAAACGCGGGTAAAGCATCGAAGTCAAGAAATCAGCATAATCAGCCATAAACCGCGAATAGATTCAGTTACGGGCGATCTCGCGTACCGCGAAGAAATCCAGATCATCCGCGAATACCGCGCACCTCGTCAACGCCACCTCTATCCTTGGACGGAGCTGATCGAGATCGACATCCCGAAATCAACGTACAGCCCAAGCAGAATCCCGGCAGGAGATCCGAGACGAGCGGCGTACGAGAAGCGAGCGAACGAGCCTTCCCGGCAGCAGGACCTGCCTATCACAGTAAGAGCCCGCGTATTTTGTCCCTGTGTTCGCGAGTAGGCGATACCCTGTTATACGCGAACGGTACGCGTCGCGTGGACTAAAGGCAGATCAATTTAATCGTTACACGTAAATCTCGCGCTCTCGCGGAATTATATATATTTTGCGGGAAATCACGCGCGGGACGTAACAATTTGGTGGCAGCGGTGGGATCTGATAAGCCAATCGCCATGCTCGCCAGCCCAGCGGACGGAACGCGGTCAAAATCGCATAATTTAGAAGGAAAACAATTAGCGCAAGACGAACTCGCCGCGGTACAAAAAACCTTGATAAATAAAGAGCAACGGCTCATGGAACAGTCGCGCAGCCTAGATAAAAAGCGTATGTTAATAGAATCGCAACAAATGCAGGCGCAGGCGGAAATAGATAAAGATCGCGACGAAATGGCGATCGAAAACGCGAGACTCCGCGAACAAATCGAAAAATTAACGGTGGGAAACTCACGAACCGCGGGACCGGCAAACCCGGCTTTCGAACCACCGACTCGGGTTCAATCAACGCATCGACCGTATTACGACTCCCGCGAAGCTGAAGACAATCAGCTAACATTAAAATCCGCAGCCGATATGATCCCGATGTTTAATGGTACGCAACCACCAGTACTTCAATTTACGCGCGCGTGCACTCACGCGAGATCTTTAGTACCCTCGCACTCGGAACGCAGCCTGGTAAGACTAATTATCGGTAAATTGCGCGGAGACGCTTTGTCCGTGGTAGAATTCCGCCACTTCGATACCGTGTCGGAACTATGCGAACGTTTAAAAATGCTATTCGGCGCGCAGCATAAAATCCAACACTACCAGGGCGAGCTAGCCAACATTTACATGGGTGAACATGAAAACATTTTTACCTACATAAACCGAGTTAGAGATCTACACGGGGCGATCATCAATTGCCTCCCGGACCAGGCCGACAACCGCGAGATCGACGACTTTGCGCGTGATTGTTTTATAGACGGGTTAATTCCTAACATACGAACGGAACTGCGTGCGGTTGGACATAAACATATGGAGGATATTTTTGACGAATCCGTGAGAGCATTCAAACAGTTGGAACTGGACTTGAAACGGTACGGTGATATAAACAGTCGAAGGGTCCGCTTTTCAAACGGTATAAACAGTCCGAGGACGGAGAACAGAAACTTCCTGTCGAGGAATCGGTCACCCTCACCTTATAATAACAGAGGATTTAGTTTCGCCGACCCGGGGAGTTTGTATATAAACAGTTCGGGCGATACGCGTTCAGGGTACTATGACTCATCAACGCGTCAACGCGACTACGATTTATCGATGCGCCGACGCGACTATGAATCACCGGCGCGCCACTACACAGACCGGCGCGAGCGCGCCTTCGGCCACGATTACTCGCCTCGTAAACAATACACATCCGGTCCTTCGCCGCGCTACGAATATCGACGCGATAACAATTATCGAGATCAACCGCGAGAACAATCTCGGCCGAATCACGCGAGCAACGCTCAAAGGTTTTGCAATTATTGCAAGACGCCCGGCCATGATATTCACGAATGCCGAAAGCGTGAATTCAACAATAAGATTCGCGAACAACAACCGTCGGGAAACGGGAAGAACCTCCCGACCACGTCGGACAATCGTCGGGAGGGAAACAGAAATTTTCAACGAGTAACGCCGATCGCGAGCGAAGAACAGACAGCAGAGACGGGAGAATCGCGCGGATAAATCTCCGTCCAGCCTCCGCGGTCCCACACGTAATGGTGTCTCCCCCGGAATTAATCAAAGCGGCCAAGTTGATGATAGACACCGGCGCCGAGCCTAATATCATCAAGGTATCACAATTAAAGTCGGATGTGATCGTCAACGTGAGCAACGATATTAATATCACCGGGATAACGGACGAGTCCGTCACCACACTAGGCACGACGTCAATATCCATTGCAAACGCGGAAGTAGAATTTCACGTGGTTTCCGAAACCTTTCCAATCTCAGCGGACGGTATCTTGGGTTCTGCGTTTCTATCGCAAGGCGCGGAGATTTCATACAAGAAAGAAAGCGTATCGTGGCAGGGAAACGAGTTTCCTTTCACGACGCAATCCAAAATCGTTGTCGAACCGCGAACTGCTACATTAATAAGGGTAAAGGTGACCGGACCGGAATTCGGTTACCTCAGCCGTCGTGAAGTTTCAAAGGGAGTTTTCCTCCCGCACTGTCTCGCAAGAAACTCCGACGGACAAGCGATTGTGCGTTGTGTTAACACTAATAGCGAATCCATAACCTTTGCTACGCCGGAAATGGAGCTGGCAGAGGTGGAGGAGTTGTCGGACACCGCCATTCCGCAAAAATTTTTCTCAAACCCTAAAAACAATTCGAATTCTAATTCCGCTTCAATATTCAACCTAAATACAATAAATTCCCGCTACGAGAAGATCAAGGGCATCATTAGCACCGATCACCTCAGCGGAGAAGAAAAATTACATGTAGAACAATTGCTGGAATGCAATGAAGACCTCTTCCACCTCCCCGAGGAGCGCCTCGGCAAAACAAATGCGGTGCGGCACCGAATCGCTACGACTGACAATTCTCCGGTTCACGTAAAACAGTACAGATATCCACCGATACACAAAGAGGAGATAAACAAACAAATGAGGGAACTCCTCGAACAAGACATTGTTGCTCCTTCAAAGTCTCCCTACAACAGTCCACTCTGGATCGTGCCCAAAAAGGCAGATGCAGAGGGGAACAAGAAGTGGAGGATGGTAATAGACTTCCGCGCGCTCAACGAAAAATCGGTGCCCGACGCATATCCGCTGCCCAGTATCCTCGAAATTTTAGACCAGTTGGGCAGCGCCAAATATTTTAGCGTTTTCGATCTTGCGAGTGGATTCCACCAGATCGAGATGCACCCGGACGATGCGGAAAAAACGGCCTTTTCAACGCCATACGGCCACTACGAATATAAAAGAATGCCATTCGGCCTTCGAAACGCGCCCGCAACTTTTCAACGGCTAATGGATAACGTACTAACCGGCCTCCAAGGCACTGAACTCTTTGTATACCTAGATGACATCGTCATATACGCGCGAAGCTTGTCGGAGCACGCCACAAAATTTAACAAACTCGCGGATAGACTTAGACAAGCAAATCTAAAACTCCAGCCGTCGAAGTGTTCATTTCTGCATCGAGAGGTAGCGTATTTGGGCCATATAATTGGCGAAGACGGCGTAAAACCATGCCCGATGAAAATCGAGGCCGTGCGACGATTCCCGCGTCCGAAAACATTAAAAAACTTAAGAGAATTTCTGGGTCTGTCGGGATATTACAGACGTTTCATACCCAAATTTTCACAAATATCGAAACCACTCACAATACTTCTCAAAAAGGATACTAAGTTCGTATGGAACGTGGAGCAGGAGAAGGCGTTTAATACTCTCCGTGAAATCCTAACCACCGAGCCACTCCTCCAGTACCCCGATTTCGGAAAAGATTTTAAAATAACTACAGACGCGTCCGGATACGCGATAGGTGGAATATTGAGCCAGGGCGAAATCGGGAAAGACCGCCCGATAGCCTACGCATCTCGATTATTGCACGGGGCAGAACTAAATTACTCCACAATAGAGAAAGAATGCCTCGCGATTATTTACTGCACCCAATATTTTAGACCATATATCTACGGCAGGAAATTCAGCTTGATCACAGACCATCGTCCACTGGTCTGGATGAATTCCGTGAAGGATCCTACATCACGATTACTCAGATGGAGATTAAAATTAACAGAATTTGACTATACGGTAATCTACAAGGCAGGAAAAACGAACCTCAACGCGGACGCGTTGTCCAGGAATCCCGCGACAGTACTTCCACTTTCCTCAGATTCATCAACTATATTCGATAGCGTTAGAAAACCTGCCCGTTCCCCGATCCTCGGATCCAGACCGGCAGCGATAGATTCCCCTACAACATCCGAGTCGGACCGGTTGCATTCCCGCTCCTCATCGCCGCAACCCGCCACGTCACGAGGGAATTCCCCTCCGACGGAAAACACACCGCTATCCTCTCCCTCAAACAGAAAACAAACCTCGAGTCCAAACACCGACACAGAAACGGATACAGACGAGGATGAAAATATATTCGATAGTCACAACGCTCCAGCCTCCCCAAAAGGAAGGACCATAACGATCACAAGAGATAGACTAGTCATGCGAAACGACAATCTCGCCGTATTTGTAACAACCAGCGGCCAACCATTAGACCCGGGCGCCGTCGACCTGTTCAGGGCCGGAAAGATCCCGAAAGATTTGAAATTAACGCTCTGCCGGACCAGGGTGATGAAAATCGGCACTAAAAACCTACTCTTGCTCCCGATAAAAACATCACCACACCATACCGCGACATACGACGATCTGCTTGAACTTTTTGCCTCAATACTAGACGTGACGATCGAATTACAGTTAGATTCACTTAGCATATCGAAGACGAACATAGACGACATTCCATGGCACACTATCTACAGAATAATCATCGATACATTCGCGACCACGAATACCCAATTCTTTGCATGCGCAAACCAAGTCGTCATACCGACGGAGAACGAACGACTTCCTATCATAAAAGAAAACCATATTTCTTCCTTTGCCGGACACAAAGGGATAACAAAAACGTACAAAAGAATCCGCGAGAAGTATTATTGGAACACATTGAAAAAAGACGTGACCGAATTCATAAACAACTGCGAAACTTGCCAAAGGAAAAAACTAGTCAGAGTCAAAACGCGACAACCAATGACCATCACTGACACACCCGGAAAAGCATTCGAAAAGATATCAATGGATATCGTAGGTCCCCTCCCAACATCCTCAAAGAATCACACGTATATTCTAACGATACAGGACCTCCTCACCAAATATTCCCTTGCCCTCCCGCTGCGCAACGCGACCGCGATTGAGATCGCGGATGCCTTTATCAAAGATTTCATCTGTAGATTCGGGGCTCCTAAGGGAATTCTGACAGATCAGGGAGCGAACTTCCTGAGCTCATTAATGAAGAACATCTCAAAACGGTTTAGAATTACGCAATTTAAGACGACGGCATTCCGGCCTCAGAGTAATGGTTCCATAGAAAGATCCCATCATGTGTTGACGGAATATTTGAAACAATATGTATCCAGGGCCGATTGGGACGAGTGGCTCCCACATGCAATGTTTTCTTACAATACGAGTGTTCACGAGGGCACTCTCTACACTCCACATGAACTGGTATTCGGCACTCTAGCGCGAACCCCGTCAGCAAATCCAATAATACACGATTCATCGGACGAATCTTACACAGCCTATCTCGAGAAACTACAAACAAAAATTTCCGAGACCCTAACAGACGCCAGAAATAATCTTACTTCCGCTAAGAACAGATCAAAACAATATTACGATAGAAAAACCAACGCACAGTCCTTTATCGTCGGAGACAGGGTATACCTGCTTAAGCAGCCCAAACGCGATAAATTTGACGACGAGTATATCGGACCGTTCACCGTGATCGAATGTACGGGTGATAGGAATGTTAAGATAAGAATGAAGAAAGGTACGAAAATTGTTCACACGGATAAACTTAAGCATGCGCCGCGTCAGCATATAAACCTAGTGAGTCACGCACCCCCACCGACCCTTATCGCGAACGATAAACGAAATATCGTATATAGAACAGCCGGAGAACTCAGCGACAACCATCAGTCTACAACCAGAGCAGACACCATGAAGACCGCAACGATACTCTCAGTATTCTTTCTCCTACGTCCAACCAACGCATTGATAGGCTATGACTGCAATAGCCCTACTCTAAATACAACCACAATTTCAACCGTGGACTCGCCTAAATGCGAATATACGCACTCAAAGCCAATAACTACGAACCTCACAATCCAGCTGCTCCAGTTGATCGAGTTTAAGGACGTTCCGACATTCCAATGCAAGGTAGAGATTGATCGGACTGTCTACTATTGCGGTATGCATTCGCATACATCCGTGGTACATAACGGCCGACACCAGTACATATTGGACACCCCGAGGGACGTCTGCAAGGCCATGCACGAGTCAGGAATCCTGCCCCTCCCACCTACTGGTCAAATCGTAGGTATCAAAAGAAATAGCACCACGACGCGAGGCTTCACGTTAGCCGGATCAATACAACAAGACGGTACCTGTAGAGGAACGGCGTACAGCGACCCATACGGTACCTGGGATAATGTGGTGGTCCAATCAGTCATAAAGGTGACAATAAAAACCTTCCAGGCGTCGATCAAGCTATCCAGCAATACCTTGTACCTGCCCGGCGGCCAACGATGCCCACTGGACAAGGAGTACTGTATGGATTCCGAAGACGGTTACACGTATTGGACCAGCCTCCCTGAAGATCCCTGCAAAATGAGCAATTATAACGTGTTGTTCGAAGGCCGAGCGATAAAGGTATCTAACAAAAATTCGAATCTTGCCTCTCTGTATTCGGTAACGTCCGGCGATACAGCATTCGCCTTGACCAGCACTGGCCGAACGCAAGCATGCGGCTACACGCTCGAAAAAACCGAGCACCCGAAATTATTAATCCTGGAAACGGACAAGGAAGGAAGGTTTAAATCAGCAACAAAGCCCCAAACGAACAATCTCGACATATTCACTTACGTGAATACCAAGTTCGTTTATGTCGAAAGACATATCAAGTCTCAGATAGTGTCATTATATAAGGACACCATGAAACAAAAATGCCAGCTTGAACAGCAAATCTTGAGAAACATAATTTCCTTAGTTCATATCTCACCAGCAGAAGTAGCAGCCACTATCACCAAAGAACCAGGATACATGGCCCTCCCAGCCGGAGAAGTCATACACATAATTAAATGTGTGCCAGTACAGTGCTCCCTGAGAAAGACCAAGGACTGCTTCGACGAACTTCCTGTATCTTACAGAAACAACTCTTTATTTTTAACACCAAAAAACAGAATCCTGGTCAAAACAGGAACACGGAAAACGTGCAACGAACTAATACCTCCAACTTACCGTATCCACGGCACCTGGTACAAGCTCACGCCAAATCCAGTGGAAAGTATCGCACCACCTCCGTTGCAGCCGTTAACAGCCTCCGCATGGAAGTACACGGACCCGACGAATCTCGCCAGCGGAGGAATCTACTCCAGGGAAGACCTCGAAAAACTCAACGAGCACATCATGTTCCCTGTCGAAAAGATGGCGGTCGTCGACGCACTGGCGCAAGGAGCGTCTGGTAGAGAGTATGCAGATGGCGCCGTCGGAATGTTCAACCTGATAGACGAAAATACCCTGCAGAAAATCGCAGAATCTACAGGGAAACATGTTTGGAATGGTTTCGTACAGTTCGGCTCGGCAATGGCCGGCGTTATAGGGATTTATGTAACCCTGCGGATCATAAAAATTATAATCAACACCATTCTCAACGGGATAGCCCTCCACGCAGCATACGGATGGAGTCTGCAGCTACTCGCCGCCTGTTGGAGCGCCTTGGCCCACTTCTGCCTATACCTGAAGGACAAAAATGGTGATAGTGAAGTGCGGAAGTGTTCGGTAAACCCAAAACCCTTAGAATGCGTGACATTAAATGTGCCCAAAGACAAGAATTGTGCGAGTGACAACGTGGACAATAAAGACAACAAACGCGATTCAATTGAACTATACGTAAGCGAAACTCCACAATATATTAGCTATAAGAAATGCAAACAAGACTCAGAAAAGAATGACTCCTAATGTCGTCATTCTTTTTGCGAAGGGGGGAGGTGTGACGTCCTCCGACGTTTGTATTAGTATATAAGAGCGTGGTTGTGCATGAATGTGTGTGTGTGTTACCGCGCAAACTAGTATATAAGCGTAGGTTAACCGAATTAGCCTAAACGTATCGTAACCGACCATAGCATAAGTTTGTGACGTCCTCCGACGTTTGTATTAGTATATAAGAGCGTGGTTGTGCACGAATGTGTGTGTGTTACCGCGCAAACTAGTATATAAGCGTAGGTTAACCGAATTAGCCTAAACGTATCGTAACCGACCGTAGCATAAGTTAGCAGATATCTACCTTATAACGAACCATAGAATAAGTTAGCATAACCACATTATTATACTCTCTAGAGAACAAGCGAATATTTCTAAGTACCGTAAAAAGCGCGTGGACTGGGACTACGTCATCCCGCTGAACGCGGCATCCCCTCTCCAGCGCCATCCACCACCATGGCGGACGCCCCTCCACCGGACTACCCCCGCCAGGCGGACCGGCGGCCATGAATCGAAAGAGTTCAATGCAGCCTCCGGCAGGATCACTCTCGTTCCGGAATTCGACCAGTATTAGTCGTACTTCTCGATCAGAAGTCCGGTCGTCCGCGATCGTCAAGTTCTTCTTATTCCAATTCAATTTCGATTCTGATTTCAAAGTCCAATCTTCTTGCGTTAGTATTAAGGCTCTGTAACTTAAGCCAATTTAATTAGAATATACATCTTAATTTAGAAGCAGTGAACGTAATTCATTCAACATACCTCTGCGATCCTAGTTCCTATTATTATTAGACTTACCACCGCATTTCGAATTACAACTTCAGAAAGCGTGTGTACCGGGCTTTCTCCACAAGTCCTGCACGCCACCGAAGTTGCTCTAACTAAATCCGTCCAGAAAGCGTATGTACCGGGCTTTCACCACAAGTCCTGTACGCCACCGGACAGAGCAGATAAATGATTAATTATTAACTAGCATTAGTATCACACATGCCGCGTCAGTCTGGGCGCAGAGCTCAATTGAAGAGACTCGTCCATCTATACGCGCAGATCCCTTACGAAACGCGGGTAAAGCATCGAAGTCAAGAAATCAGCATAATCAGCCATAAACCGCGAATAGATTCAGTTACGGGCGATCTCGCGTACCGCGAAGAAATCCAGATCATCCGCGAATACCGCGCACCTCGTCAACGCCACCTCTATCCTTGGACGGAGCTGATCGAGATCGACATCCCGAAATCAACGTACAGCCCAAGCAGAATCCCGGCAGGAGATCCGAGACGAGCGGCGTACGAGAAGCGAGCGAACGAGCCTTCCCGGCAGCAGGACCTGCCTATCACAGTAAGAGCCCGCGTATTTTGTCCCTGTGTTCGCGAGTAGGCGATACCCTGTTATACGCGAACGGTACGCGTCGCGTGGACTAAAGGCAGATCAATTTAATCGTTACACGTAAATCTCGCGCTCTCGCGGAATTATATATATTTTGCGGGAAATCACGCGCGGGACGTAACACAATATCATGCGAAACACACGATTTCGATTGAAATTCGTGCGAAATAGCGATTTTCAACAAACGATTTAGCTTCAAATTCATGCGAAATGAACAATTTAGCTTCAGATTAATGCGAAATACACGAATTAGCTTTAAATGAACGCGAAACAACCGACTTAACTTCAATATCAAACGATATACACGATTTCGCTTCAAATTCGTGCGAAATAGCGATTTTAAACAAATGATTTAGCTACAAATTCATGTGATATGAACAATTTACCTTCAGATTAATGCGAAATACACGAATTAGCTTTAAATCAACGCGAAACATACGATTTAGCAGAAATATCATGCGATATACACGATTTCGCTTCAAATTCTTGCGAAATAGCGATTTTAAACAAACGATTTAGATTCAAATTCATGCGAAATGAATAATTTAGCTTCAGATTAATGCGAAATACACGAATTAGCTTTAAATCAACGCGAAACATACGATTTAGCTTCAGTATCATGCGAAACACACGATTTCGCTTCAAATTCGTACGAAATAGCGATTTTAAACAAACGATTTAGCTTCAAATTCATGCGATATTAACAATTTATATTCAGATTAATGCGAAATACACGAATTAGCTTTAAATCAACGCGAAACATACGATTTAGCTTCAATATCATGCGATATACACGATTTCGCTTCAAATTCTTGCGAAATAGCGATTTTCAACAAACGATTTAGCTTCAAATTCATGCGATATTAACAATTTATATTCAGATTAATGCGAAATACACGAATTAGCTTTAAATCAACGCGAAACATACGATTTAGCTTCAATATCATGCGATATACACGATTTCGCTTCAAATTCTTGCGAAATAGCGATTTTCAACAAACGATTTAGCTTCAAATTCATGCGAAATGAACAATTTAGCTTCAGATTAATGCGAAATACACGAATTAGCTTTAAATGAACGCGAAACAACCGACTTAACTTCAATATCAAACGATATACACGATTTCGCTTCAAATTCGTGCGAAATAGCGATTTTAAACAAATGATTTAGCTACAAATTCATGTGATATGAACAATTTACCTTCAGATTAATGCGAAATACACGAATTAGCTTTAAATCAACGCGAATCATACGATTTAGCAGAAATATCATGCGATATACACGATTTCGCTTCAAATTCTTTCGAAATAGCGATTTTAAACAAACGATTTAGCTTCAAATTCATGTGATATGAACAATTTAGCTTCAGATTAATGCGAAATACACGAATTAGCTTTAAACCAACGCGAATCATACGATTTAACTTCAATATCAAGCGATATACACGATTTCGCTTCAAATTCGTGAGAAATAGCGATTTTAAACAAACGATTTAGCTTCAAATTCATGCGAAATGAACAATTTAGCTTCAGATTCATGCGAAATACACGAATTAGCTTTAAATGAACGCGAAACAAACGATTTAACTTCAATATCAAACGATATACACGATTTCGCTTCAAATTCGTGCGAAATAGTGATTTTAAACAAACGATTTAGCTACAAATTCATGCGAAATGAACAATTTAGCTTCAGAGTGATGCGAAATACACAAATTAGCTTTAAATCAACGCGAAACATACGATTTAACTCCAATATCATGCGAAACACACGATTTCGATTCAAGTTCGTGAGAAATAGCGATTTTAAACAAACGATTTAGCTTCAAATTCAAGCGAAATGAACAATTTAGCTTCAGATTAATGCGAAATACACGAATTAGCTTTAAATCAACGCGAAACATACGATTTAGCTTCAATATCATGCGAAACACACGATTTCGATTGAAATTCGTGCGAAATAGCGATTTTCAACAAACGATTTAGCTTCAAATTCATGCGAAATGAACAATTTAGCTTCAGATTAATGCGAAATACACGAATTAGCTTTAAATGAACGCGAAACAACCGACTTAACTTCAATATCAAACGATATACACGATTTCGCTTCAAATTCGTGCGAAATAGCGATTTTAAACAAATGATTTAGCTACAAATTCATGTGATATGAACAATTTACCTTCAGATTAATGCGAAATACACGAATTAGCTTTAAATCAACGCGAAACATACGATTTAGCAGAAATATCATGCGATATACACGATTTCGCTTCAAATTCTTGCGAAATAGCGATTTTAAACAAACGATTTAGATTCAAATTCATGCGAAATGAATAATTTAGCTTCAGATTAATGCGAAATACACGAATTAGCTTTAAATCAACGCGAAACATACGATTTAGCTTCAGTATCATGCGAAACACACGATTTCGCTTCAAATTCGTACGAAATAGCGATTTTAAACAAACGATTTAGTTTCCAATTCATGCGAAATGAACAATTTAGCTTCAGATTCATGCGAAATACACGAATTAGCTTTAAATGAACGCGAAACAAACGATATAACTTCAATATCAAACGATATACACGATTTCGCTTCAAATTCGTGCGAAATAGCAATTTTAAACGAACGATTTAGCTACAAATTCATGTGATATGAACAATTTAGCTTCAGATTAATGCGAAATACACGAAATAGGTTTAAATCAACGCGAAACATACGATTTAGCAGAAATATCATGCGATATACACGATTTCGCTTCAAATTCTTGCGAAATAGCGATTTTAAACAAACGATTTAGCTTCAAATTCATGCGAAATGAACAATTTTGCTTCAGATTCATGCGAAATACACGAATTAGCTTTAAATCAATGCGAAACATACGATTTATCGTCAATATCATGCGAAAGACACGATTTCGCTTCAAATTCGTGCGAAATAGCGATTTTAAACAAACGATTTAGTTTCCAATTCATGCGAAATGAACAATTTAGCTTCAGATTCATGCGAAATACACGAATTAGCTTTAAATGAACGCGAAACAAACGATTTAACTTCAATATCAAACGATATACACGATTTCGCTTCAAATTCGTGCGAAATAGCGATTTTAAACAAACGATTTAGCTTCAAATTCATGCGATATTAACAATTTATATTCAGATTAATGCGAAATACACGAATTAGCTTTAAATCAACGCGAAACATACGATTTAGCTTCAATATCATGCGATATACACGATTTCGCTTCAAATTCTTGCGAAATAGCGATTTTCAACAAACGATTTAGCTTCAAATTCATGCGAAATGAACAATTTAGCTTCAGATTAATGCGAAATACACGAATTAGCTTTAAATGAACGCGAAACAACCGACTTAACTTCAATATCAAACGATATACACGATTTCGCTTCAAATTCGTGCGAAATAGCGATTTTAAACAAATGATTTAGCTACAAATTCATGTGATATGAACAATTTACCTGCAGATTAATGCGAAATACACGAATTAGCTTTAAATCAACGTGAAACATACGATTTAGCAGAAATATCATGCGATATACACGATTTCGCTTCAAATTCGTGCGAAATAGCGATTTTAAACAAACGATTTAGCTTCAAATTCATGCGATATTAACAATTTTGCTTCAGAGTGATGCGAAATACACAAATTAGCTTTAAATCAACGCGAAACATACGATTTAGCTTCAATATCATGCGATATACACGATTTCGCTTCAAATTCTTGCGAAATAGCGATTTTCAACAAACGATTTAGCTTCAAATTCATGCGAAATGAACAATTTAGCTTCAGATTAATGCGAAATACACGAATTAGCTTTAAATGAACGCGAAACAACCGACTTAACTTCAATATCATGCGAAACACACGATTTCGCTTCAAATTCGTGCGAAATAGCGATTTTAAACAAATGATTTAGCTACAAATTCATGTGATATGAACAATTTACCTTCAGATTAATGCGAAATACACGAATTAGCTTTAAATCAACGCGAAACATACGATTTAGCAGAAATATCATGCGATATACACGATTTCGCTTCAAATTCTTGCGAAATAGCGATTTTAAACAAACGATTTAGATTCAAATTCATGCGAAATGAACAATTTTGCTTCAGAGTGATGCGAAATACACAAATTAGCTTTAAATCAACGCGAAACATACGATTTAACTCCAATATCATGCGAAACACACGATTTCGATTCAAGTTCGTGAGAAATAGCGATTTTAAACAAACGATTTAGCTTCAAATTCAAGCGAAATGAACAATTTAGCTTCAGATTAATGCGAAATACACGAATTAGCTTTAAATCAACGCGAAACATACGATTTAGCTTCAATATCATGCGAAACACACGATTTCGATTGAAATTCGTGCGAAATAGCGATTTTCAACAAACGATTTAGCTTCAAATTCATGCGAAATGAACAATTTAGTTTCAGATTAATGCGAAATACACGAATTAGCTTTAAATGAACGCGAAACAACCGACTTAACTTCAATATCAAACGATATACACGATTTCGCTTCAAATTCGTGCGAAATAGCGATTTTAAACAAATGATTTAGCTACAAATTCATGTGATATGAACAATTTACCTTCAGATTAATGCGAAATACACGAATTAGCTTTAAATCAACGCGAAACATACGATTTAGCAGAAATATCATGCGATATACACGATTTCGCTTCAAATTCTTGCGAAATAGCGATTTTAAACAAACGATTTAGATTCAAATTCATGCGAAATGAACAATTTAGCTTCAGATTCATGCGAAATACACGAATTAGCTTTAAATGAACGCGAAACAAACGATTTAACTTCAATATCAAACGATATACACGATTTCGCTTCAAATTCGTGCGAAATAGAGATTTTAAACAAAGATTTAGCTTCAAATTCATGCGAAATGAATAATTTAGCTTCAGATTAATGCGAAATACACGAATTAGCTTTAAATCAATGCGAAACATACGATTTATCGTCAATATCATGCGAAAGACACGATTTCGCTTCAAATTCGTGCGAAATAGCGATTTTAAACAAACGATTTAGCTTCAAATTCATGCGATATTAACAATTTATATTCAGATTAATGCGAAATACACGAATTAGCTTTAAATCAACGCGAAACATACGATTTAGCTTCAATATCATGCGATATACACGATTTCGCTTCAAATTCTTGCGAAATAGCGATTTTCAACAAACGATTTAGCTTCAAATTCATGCGATATTAACAATTTATATTCAGATTAATGCGAAATACACGAATTAGCTTTAAATCAACGCGAAACATACGATTTAGCTTCAATATCATGCGATATACACGATTTCGCTTCAAATTCTTGCGAAATAGCGATTTTCAACAAACGATTTAGCTTCAAATTCATGCGAAATGAACAATTTAGCTTCAGATTAATGCGAAATACACGAATTAGCTTTAAATGAACGCGAAACAACCGACTTAACTTCAATATCAAACGATATACACGATTTCGCTTCAAATTCGTGCGAAATAGCGATTTTAAACAAATGATTTAGCTACAAATTCATGTGATATGAACAATTTACCTTCAGATTAATGCGAAATACACGAATTAGCTTTAAATCAACGCGAAACATACGATTTAGCAGAAATATCATGCGATATACACGATTTCGCTTCAAATTCTTGCGAAATAGCGATTTTAAACAAACGATTTAGATTCAAATTCATGCGAAATGAACAATTTTGCTTCAGAGTGATGCGAAATACACAAATTAGCTTTAAATCAACGCGAAACATACGATTTAACTCCAATATCATGCGAAACACACGATTTCGATTCAAGTTCGTGAGAAATAGCGATTTTAAACAAACGATTTAGCTTCAAATTCAAGCGAAATGAACAATTTAGCTTCAGATTAATGCGAAATACACGAATTAGCTTTAAATCAACGCGAAACATACGATTTAGCTTCAATATCATGCGAAACACACGATTTCGATTGAAATTCGTGCGAAATAGCGATTTTCAACAAACGATTTAGCTTCAAATTCATGCGAAATGAACAATTTAGCTTCAGATTAATGCGAAATACACGAATTAGCTTTAAATGAACGCGAAACAACCGACTTAACTTCAATATCAAACGATATACACGATTTCGCTTCAAATTCGTGCGAAATAGCGATTTTAAACAAATGATTTAGCTACAAATTCATGTGATATGAACAATTTACCTTCAGATTAATGCGAAATACACGAATTAGCTTTAAATCAACGCGAAACATACGATTTAGCAGAAATATCATGCGATATACACGATTTCGCTTCAAATTCTTGCGAAATAGCGATTTTAAACAAACGATTTAGATTCAAATTCATGCGAAATGAACAATTTAGCTTCAGATTCATGCGAAATACACGAATTAGCTTTAAATGAACGCGAAACAAACGATTTAACTTCAATATCAAACGATATACACGATTTCGCTTCAAATTCGTGCGAAATAGAGATTTTAAACAAAGATTTAGCTTCAAATTCATGCGAAATGAATAATTTAGCTTCAGATTAATGCGAAATACACGAATTAGCTTTAAATGAACGCGAAACAAACGATATAACTTCAATATCAAACGATATACACGATTTCGCTTCAAATTCGTGCGAAATAGCAATTTTAAACGAACGATTTAGCTACAAATTCATGTGATATGAACAATTTAGCTTCAGATTAATGCGAAATACACGAAATAGGTTTAAATCAACGCGAAACATACGATTTAGCAGAAATATCATGCGATATACACGATTTCGCTTCAAATTCTTGCGAAATAGCGATTTTAAACAAACGATTTAGCTTCAAATTCATGCGAAATGAACAATTTTGCTTCAGATTCATGCGAAATACACGAATTAGCTTTAAATCAATGCGAAACATACGATTTATCGTCAATATCATGCGAAAGACACGATTTCGCTTCAAATTCGTGCGAAATAGCGATTTTAAACAAACGATTTAGTTTCCAATTCATGCGAAATGAACAATTTAGCTTCAGATTCATGCGAAATACACGAATTAGCTTTAAATGAACGCGAAACAAACGATTTAACTTCAATATCAAACGATATACACGATTTCGCTTCAAATTCGTGCGAAATAGCGATTTTAAACAAACGATTTAGCTTCAAATTCATGAGATATTAACAATTTATATTCAGATTAATGCGAAATACACGAATTAGCTTTAAATCAACGCGAAACATACGATTTAGCTTCAATATCATGCGATATACACGATTTCGCTTCAAATTCTTGCGAAATAGCGATTTTCAACAAACGATTTAGCTTCAAATTCATGCGAAATGAACAATTTAGCTTCAGATTAATGCGAAATACACGAATTAGCTTTAAATGAACGCGAAACAACCGACTTAACTTCAATATCAAACGATATACACGATTTCGCATCAAATTCGTGCGAAATAGCGATTTTAAACAAATGATTTAGCTACAAATTCATGTGATATGAACAATTTACCTTCAGATTAATGCGAAATACACGAATTAGCTTTAAATCAACGCGAAACATACGATTTAGCAGAAATATCATGCGATATACACGATTTCGCTTCAAATTCTTGCGAAATAGCGATTTTAAACAAACGATTTAGCTTCAAATTCAAGCGAAATGAACAATTTAGCTTCAGATTAATGCGAAATACACGAATTAGCTTTAAATCAACGCGAAACATACGATTTAGCTTCAATATCATGCGAAACACACGATTTCGATTGAAATTCGTGCGAAATAGCGATTTTCAACAAACGATTTAGCTTCAAATTCATGCGAAATGAACAATTTAGCTTCAGATTAATGCGAAATACACGAATTAGCTTTAAATGAACGCGAAACAACCGACTTAACTTCAATATCAAACGATATACACGATTTCGCTTCAAATTCGTGCGAAATAGCGATTTTAAACAAATGATTTAGCTACAAATTCATGTGATATGAACAATTTACCTTCAGATTAATGCGAAATACACGAATTAGCTTTAAATCAACGCGAAACATACGATTTAGCAGAAATATCATGCGATATACACGATTTCGCTTCAAATTCTTGCGAAATAGCGATTTTAAACAAACGATTTAGATTCAAATTCATGCGAAATGAACAATTTAGCTTCAGATTCATGCGAAATACACGAATTAGCTTTAAATGAACGCGAAACAAACGATTTAACTTCAATATCAAACGATATACACGATTTCGCTTCAAATTCGTGCGAAATAGAGATTTTAAACAAAGATTTAGCTTCAAATTCATGCGAAATGAACAATTTAGCTTCAGATTCATGCGAATGTTACGTCCCGCGCGTGATTTCCCGCAAAATATATATAATTCCGCGAGAGCGCGAGATTTACGTGTAACGATTAAATTGATCTGCCTTTAGTCCACGCGACGCGTACCGTTCGCGTATAACAGGGTATCGCCTACTCGCGAACACAGGGACAAAATACGCGGGCTCTTACTGTGATAGGCAGGTCCTGCTGCCGGGAAGGCTCGTTCGCTCGCTTCTCGTACGCCGCTCGTCTCGGATCTCCTGCCGGGATTCTGCTTGGGCTGTACGTTGATTTCGGGATGTCGATCTCGATCAGCTCCGTCCAAGGATAGAGGTGGCGTTGACGAGGTGCGCGGTATTCGCGGATGATCTGGATTTCTTCGCGGTACGCGAGATCGCCCGTAACTGAATCTATTCGCGGTTTATGGCTGATTATGCTGATTTCTTGACTTCGATGCTTTACCCGCGTTTCGTAAGGGATCTGCGCGTATAGATGGACGAGTCTCTTCAATTGAGCTCTGCGCCCAGACTGACGCGGCATGTGTGATACTAATGCTAGTTAATAATTAATCATTTATCTGCTCTGTCCGGTGGCGTACAGGACTTGTGGTGAAAGCCCGGTACATACGCTTTCTGGACGGATTTAGTTAGAGCAACTTCGGTGGCGTGCAGGACTTGTGGAGAAAGCCCGGTACACACGCTTTCTGAAGTTGTAATTCGAAATGCGGTGGTAAGTCTAATAATAATAGGAACTAGGATCGCAGAGGTATGTTGAATGAATTACGTTCACTGCTTCTAAATTAAGATGTATATTCTAATTAAATTGGCTTAAGTTACAGAGCCTTAATACTAACGCAAGAAGATTGGACTTTGAAATCAGAATCGAAATTGAATTGGAATAAGAAGAACTTGACGATCGCGGACGACCGGACTTCTGATCGAGAAGTACGACTAATACTGGTCGAATTCCGGAACGAGAGTGATCCTGCCGGAGGCTGCATTGAACTCTTTCGATTCATGGCCGCCGGTCCGCCTGGCGGGGGTAGTCCGGTGGAGGGGCGTCCGCCATGGTGGTGGATGGCGCTGGAGAGGGGATGCCGCGTTCAGCGGGATGACGTAGTCCCAGTCCACGCGCTTTTTACGGTACTTAGAAATATTCGCTTGTTCTCTAGAGAGTATAATAATGTGGTTATGCTAACTTATTCTATGGTTCGTTATAAGGTAGATATCTGCTAACTTATGCTACGGTCGGTTACGATACGTTTAGGCTAATTCGGTTAACCTACGCTTATATACTAGTTTGCGCGGTAACACACACACATTCGTGCACAACCACGCTCTTATATACTAATACAAACGTCGGAGGACGTCACAAACTTATGCTATGGTCGGTTACGATACGTTTAGGCTAATTCGGTTAACCTACGCTTATATACTAGTTTGCGCGGTAACACACACACACATTCATGCACAACCACGCTCTTATATACTAATACAAACGTCGGAGGACGTCACACCTCCCCCCTTCGCAAAAAGAATGACGACATTAGGAGTCATTCTTTTCTGAGTCTTGTTTGCATTTCTTATAGCTAATATATTGTGGAGTTTCGCTTACGTATAGTTCAATTGAATCGCGTTTGTTGTCTTTATTGTCCACGTTGTCACTCGCACAATTCTTGTCTTTGGGCACATTTAATGTCACGCATTCTAAGGGTTTTGGGTTTACCGAACACTTCCGCACTTCACTATCACCATTTTTGTCCTTCAGGTATAGGCAGAAGTGGGCCAAGGCGCTCCAACAGGCGGCGAGTAGCTGCAGACTCCATCCGTATGCTGCGTGGAGGGCTATCCCGTTGAGAATGGTGTTGATTATAATTTTTATGATCCGCAGGGTTACATAAATCCCTATAACGCCGGCCATTGCCGAGCCGAACTGTACGAAACCATTCCAAACATGTTTCCCTGTAGATTCTGCGATTTTCTGCAGGGTATTTTCGTCCATCAGGTTGAACATTCCGACGGCGCCATCTGCATACTCTCTACCAGACGCTCCTTGCGCCAGTGCGTCGACGACCGCCATCTTTTCAACAGGGAACATGATGTGCTCGTTGAGTTTTTCGAGGTCTTCCCTGGAGTAGATTCCTCCGCTGGCGAGATTCGTCGGGTCCGTGTACTTCCATGCGGAGGCTGTTAACGGCTGCAACGGAGGTGGTGCGATACTTTCCACTGGATTTGGCGTGAGCTTGTACCAGGTGCCGTGGATACGGTAAGTTGGAGGTATTAGTTCGTTGCACGTTTTCCGTGTTCCTGTTTTGACCAGGATTCTGTTTTTTGGTGTTAAAAATAAAGAGTTGTTTCTGTAAGATACAGGAAGTTCGTCGAAGCAGTCCTTGGTCTTTCTCAGGGAGCACTGTACTGGCACACATTTAATTATGTGTATGACTTCTCCGGCTGGGAGGGCCATGTATCCTGGTTCTTTGGTGATAGTGGCTGCTACTTCTGCTGGTGAGATATGAACTAAGGAAATTATGTTTCTCAAGATTTGCTGTTCAAGCTGGCATTTTTGTTTCATGGTGTCCTTATATAATGACACTATCTGAGACTTGATATGTCTTTCGACATAAACGAACTTGGTATTCACGTAAGTGAATATGTCGAGATTGTTCGTTTGGGGCTTTGTTGCTGATTTAAACCTTCCTTCCTTGTCCGTTTCCAGGATTAATAATTTCGGGTGCTCGGTTTTTTCGAGCGTGTAGCCGCATGCTTGCGTTCGGCCAGTGCTGGTCAAGGCGAATGCTGTATCGCCGGACGTTACCGAATACAGAGAGGCAAGATTCGAATTTTTGTTAGATACCTTTATCGCTCGGCCTTCGAACAACACGTTATAATTGCTCATTTTGCAGGGATCTTCAGGGAGGCTGGTCCAATACGTGTAACCGTCTTCGGAATCCATACAGTACTCCTTGTCCAGTGGGCATCGTTGGCCGCCGGGCAGGTACAAGGTATTGCTGGATAGCTTGATCGACGCCTGGAAGGTTTTTATTGTCACCTTTATGACTGATTGGACCACCACATTATCCCAGGTACCGTATGGGTCGCTGTACGCCGTTCCTCTACAGGTACCGTCTTGTTGTATTGATCCGGCTAACGTGAAGCCTCGCGTCGTGGTGCTATTTCTTTTGATACCTACGATTTGACCAGTAGGTGGGAGGGGCAGGATTCCTGACTCGTGCATGGCCTTGCAGACGTCCCTCGGGGTGTCCAATATGTACTGGTGTCGGCCGTTATGTACCACGGATGTATGCGAATGCATACCGCAATAGTAGACAGTCCGATCAATCTCTACCTTGCATTGGAATGTCGGAACGTCCTTAAACTCGATCAACTGGAGCAGCTGGATTGTGAGGTTCGTAGTTATTGGCTTTGAGTGCGTATATTCGCATTTAGGCGAGTCCACGGTTGAAATTGTGGTTGTATTTAGAGTAGGGCTATTGCAGTCATAGCCTATCAATGCGTTGGTTGGACGTAGGAGAAGGAATACTGAGAGTATCGTTGCGGTCTTCATGGTGTCTGCTCTGGTTGTAGACTGATGGTTGTCGCTGAGTTCTCCGGCTGTTCTATATACGATATTTCGCTTATCGTTCGCGATAAGGGTCGGTGGGGGTGCGTGACTCACTAGGTTTATATGCTGACGCGGCGCATGCTTAAGTTTATCCGTGTGAACAATTTTCGTACCTTTCTTCATTCTTATCTTAACATTCCTATCACCCGTACATTCGATCACGGTGAACGGTCCGATATACTCGTCGTCAAATTTATCGCGTTTGGGCTGCTTAAGCAGGTATACCCTGTCTCCGACGATAAAGGACTGTGCGTTGGTTTTTCTATCGTAATATTGTTTTGATCTGTTCTTAGCGGAAGTAAGATTATTTCTGGCGTCTGTTAGGGTCTCGGAAATTTTTGTTTGTAGTTTCTCGAGATAGGCTGTGTAAGATTCGTCCGATGAATCGTGTATTATTGGATTTGCTGACGGGGTTCGCGCTAGAGTGCCGAATACCAGTTCATGTGGAGTGTAGAGAGTGCCCTCGTGAACACTCGTATTGTAAGAAAACATTGCATGTGGGAGCCACTCGTCCCAATCGGCCCTGGATACATATTGTTTCAAATATTCCGTCAACACATGATGGGATCTTTCTATGGAACCATTACTCTGAGGCCGGAATGCCGTCGTCTTAAATTGCGTAATTCTAAACCGTTTTGAGATGTTCTTCATTAATGAGCTCAGGAAGTTCGCTCCCTGATCTGTCAGAATTCCCTTAGGAGCCCCGAATCTACAGATGAAATCTTTGATAAAGGCATCCGCGATCTCAATCGCGGTCGCGTTGCGCAGCGGGAGGGCAAGGGAATATTTGGTGAGGAGGTCCTGTATCGTTAGAATATACGTGTGATTCTTTGAGGATGTTGGGAGGGGACCTACGATATCCATTGATATCTTTTCGAATGCTTTTCCGGGTGTGTCAGTGATGGTCATTGGTTGTCGCGTTTTGACTCTGACTAGTTTTTTCCTTTGGCAAGTTTCGCAGTTGTTTATGAATTCGGTCACGTCTTTTTTCAATGTGTTCCAATAATACTTCTCGCGGATTCTTTTGTACGTTTTTGTTATCCCTTTGTGTCCGGCAAAGGAAGAAATATGGTTTTCTTTTATGATAGGAAGTCGTTCGTTCTCCGTCGGTATGACGACTTGGTTTGCGCATGCAAAGAATTGGGTATTCGTGGTCGCGAATGTATCGATGATTATTCTGTAGATAGTGTGCCATGGAATGTCGTCTATGTTCGTCTTCGATATGCTAAGTGAATCTAACTGTAATTCGATCGTCACGTCTAGTATTGAGGCAAAAAGTTCAAGCAGATCGTCGTATGTCGCGGTATGGTGTGGTGATGTTTTTATCGGGAGCAAGAGTAGGTTTTTAGTGCCGATTTTCATCACCCTGGTCCGGCAGAGCGTTAATTTCAAATCTTTCGGGATCTTTCCGGCCCTGAACAGGTCGACGGCGCCCGGGTCTAATGGTTGGCCGCTGGTTGTTACAAATACGGCGAGATTGTCGTTTCGCATGACTAGTCTATCTCTTGTGATCGTTATGGTCCTTCCTTTTGGGGAGGCTGGAGCGTTGTGACTATCGAATATATTTTCATCCTCGTCTGTATCCGTTTCTGTGTCGGTGTTTGGACTCGAGGTTTGTTTTCTGTTTGAGGGAGAGGATAGCGGTGTGTTTTCCGTCGGAGGGGAATTCCCTCGTGACGTGGCGGGTTGCGGCGATGAGGAGCGGGAATGCAACCGGTCCGACTCGGATGTTGTAGGGGAATCTATCGCTGCCGGTCTGGATCCGAGGATCGGGGAACGGGCAGGTTTTCTAACGCTATCGAATATAGTTGATGAATCTGAGGAAAGTGGAAGTACTGTCGCGGGATTCCTGGACAACGCGTCCGCGTTGAGGTTCGTTTTTCCTGCCTTGTAGATTACCGTATAGTCAAATTCTGCTAATTTTAATCTCCATCTGAGTAATCGTGATGTAGGATCCTTCACGGAATTCATCCAGACCAGTGGACGATGGTCTGTGATCAAGCTGAATTTCCTGCCGTAGATATATGGTCTAAAATATTGGGTGCAGTAAATAATCGCGAGGCATTCCTTCTCTATTGTGGAGTAATTTAGTTCTGCTCCGTGCAATAATCGAGATGCGTAGGCTATCGGGCGGTCTTTCCCGATTTCGCCCTGGCTCAATATTCCACCTATCGCGTATCCGGACGCGTCTGTAGTTATTTTAAAATCTTTTCCGAAATCGGGGTACTGGAGGAGTGGCTCGGTGGTTAGGATTTCGCGGAGAGTATTAAACGCCTTCTCCTGCTCTACGTTCCATACGAACTTAGTATCCTTTTTGAGAAGTATTGTGAGTGGTTTCGATATTTGTGAAAATTTGGGTATGAAACGTCTGTAATATCCCGACAGACCCAGAAATTCTCTTAAGTTTTTTAATGTTTTCGGACGCGGGAATCGTCGCACGGCCTCGATTTTCATCGGGCATGGTTTTACGCCGTCTTCGCCAATTATATGGCCCAAATACGCTACCTCTCGATGCAGAAATGAACACTTCGACGGCTGGAGTTTTAGATTTGCCTGTCTAAGTCTATCCGCGAGTTTGTTAAATTTTGTGGCGTGCTCCGACAAGCTTCGCGCGTATATGACGATGTCATCTAGGTATACAAAGAGTTCAGTGCCTTGGAGGCCGGTTAGTACGTTATCCATTAGCCGTTGAAAGGTTGCGGGCGCGTTTCGAAGGCCGAATGGCATTCTTTTATATTCGTAGTGGCCGTATGGCGTTGAAAAGGCCGTTTTTTCCGCATCGTCCGGGTGCATCTCGATCTGGTGGAATCCACTCGCAAGATCGAAAACGCTAAAATATTTGGCGCTGCCCAACTGGTCTAAAATTTCGAGGATACTGGGCAGCGGATATGCGTCGGGCACCGATTTTTCGTTGAGCGCGCGGAAGTCTATTACCATCCTCCACTTCTTGTTCCCCTCTGCATCTGCCTTTTTGGGCACGATCCAGAGTGGACTGTTGTAGGGAGACTTTGAAGGAGCAACAATGTCTTGTTCGAGGAGTTCCCTCATTTGTTTGTTTATCTCCTCTTTGTGTATCGGTGGATATCTGTACTGTTTTACGTGAACCGGAGAATTGTCAGTCGTAGCGATTCGGTGCCGCACCGCATTTGTTTTGCCGAGGCGCTCCTCGGGGAGGTGGAAGAGGTCTTCATTGCATTCCAGCAATTGTTCTACATGTAATTTTTCTTCTCCGCTGAGGTGATCGGTGCTAATGATGCCCTTGATCTTCTCGTAGCGGGAATTTATTGTATTTAGGTTGAATATTGAAGCGGAATTAGAATTCGAATTGTTTTTAGGGTTTGAGAAAAATTTTTGCGGAATGGCGGTGTCCGACAACTCCTCCACCTCTGCCAGCTCCATTTCCGGCGTAGCAAAGGTTATGGATTCGCTATTAGTGTTAACACAACGCACAATCGCTTGTCCGTCGGAGTTTCTTGCGAGACAGTGCGGGAGGAAAACTCCCTTTGAAACTTCACGACGGCTGAGGTAACCGAATTCCGGTCCGGTCACCTTTACCCTTATTAATGTAGCAGTTCGCGGTTCGACAACGATTTTGGATTGCGTCGTGAAAGGAAACTCGTTTCCCTGCCACGATACGCTTTCCTTCTTGTATGAAATCTCCGCGCCTTGCGATAGAAACGCAGAACCCAAGATACCGTCCGCTGAGATTGGAAAGGTTTCGGAAACCACGTGAAATTCTACTTCCGCGTTTGCAATGGATATTGACGTCGTGCCTAGTGTGGTGACGGACTCGTCCGTTATCCCGGTGATATTAATAGCGTTGCTCACGTTGACGATCACATCCGACTTTAATTGTGATACCTTGATGATATTAGGCTCGGCGCCGGTGTCTATCATCAACTTGGCCGCTTTGATTAATTCCGGGGGAGACACCATTACGTGTGGGACCGCGGAGGCTGGACGGAGATTTATCCGCGCGATTCTCCCGTCTCTGCTGTCTGTTCTTCGCTCGCGATCGGCGTTACTCGTTGAAAATTTCTGTTTCCCTCCCGACGATTGTCCGACGTGGTCGGGAGGTTCTTCCCGTTTCCCGACGGTTGTTGTTCGCGAATCTTATTGTTGAATTCACGCTTTCGGCATTCGTGAATATCATGGCCGGGCGTCTTGCAATAATTGCAAAACCTTTGAGCGTTGCTCGCGTGATTCGGCCGAGATTGTTCTCGCGGTTGATCTCGATAATTGTTATCGCGTCGATATTCGTAGCGCGGCGAAGGACCGGATGTGTATTGTTTACGAGGCGAGTAATCGTGGCCGAAGGCGCGCTCGCGCCGGTCTGTGTAGTGGCGCGCCGGTGATTCATAGTCGCGTCGGCGCATCGATAAATCGTAGTCGCGTTGACGCGTTGATGAGTCATAGTACCCTGAACGCGTATCGCCCGAACTGTTTATATACAAACTCCCCGGGTCGGCGAAACTAAATCCTCTGTTATTATAAGGTGAGGGTGACCGATTCCTCGACAGGAAGTTTCTGTTCTCCGTCCTCGGACTGTTTATACCGTTTGAAAAGCGGACCCTTCGACTGTTTATATCACCGTACCGTTTCAAGTCCAGTTCCAACTGTTTGAATGCTCTCACGGATTCGTCAAAAATATCCTCCATATGTTTATGTCCAACCGCACGCAGTTCCGTTCGTATGTTAGGAATTAACCCGTCTATAAAACAATCACGCGCAAAGTCGTCGATCTCGCGGTTGTCGGCCTGGTCCGGGAGGCAATTGATGATCGCCCCGTGTAGATCTCTAACTCGGTTTATGTAGGTAAAAATGTTTTCATGTTCACCCATGTAAATGTTGGCTAGCTCGCCCTGGTAGTGTTGGATTTTATGCTGCGCGCCGAATAGCATTTTTAAACGTTCGCATAGTTCCGACACGGTATCGAAGTGGCGGAATTCTACCACGGACAAAGCGTCTCCGCGCAATTTACCGATAATTAGTCTTACCAGGCTGCGTTCCGAGTGCGAGGGTACTAAAGATCTCGCGTGAGTGCACGCGCGCGTAAATTGAAGTACTGGTGGTTGCGTACCATTAAACATCGGGATCATATCGGCTGCGGATTTTAATGTTAGCTGATTGTCTTCAGCTTCGCGGGAGTCGTAATACGGTCGATGCGTTGATTGAACCCGAGTCGGTGGTTCGAAAGCCGGGTTTGCCGGTCCCGCGGTTCGTGAGTTTCCCACCGTTAATTTTTCGATTTGTTCGCGGAGTCTCGCGTTTTCGATCGCCATTTCGTCGCGATCTTTATCTATTTCCGCCTGCGCCTGCATTTGTTGCGATTCTATTAACATACGCTTTTTATCTAGGCTGCGCGACTGTTCCATGAGCCGTTGCTCTTTATTTATCAAGGTTTTTTGTACCGCGGCGAGTTCGTCTTGCGATAATTGTTTTCCTTCTAAATTATGCGATTTTGACCGCGTTCCGTCCGCTGGGCTGGCGAGCATGGCGATTGGCTTATCAGATCCCACCGCTGCCACCAAATTGTTACGTCCCGCGCGTGATTTCCCGCAAAATATATATAATTCCGCGAGAGCGCGAGATTTACGTGTAACGATTAAATTGATCTGCCTTTAGTCCACGCGACGCGTACCGTTCGCGTATAACAGGGTATCGCCTACTCGCGAACACAGGGACAAAATACGCGGGCTCTTACTGTGATAGGCAGGTCCTGCTGCCGGGAAGGCTCGTTCGCTCGCTTCTCGTACGCCGCTCGTCTCGGATCTCCTGCCGGGATTCTGCTTGGGCTGTACGTTGATTTCGGGATGTCGATCTCGATCAGCTCCGTCCAAGGATAGAGGTGGCGTTGACGAGGTGCGCGGTATTCGCGGATGATCTGGATTTCTTCGCGGTACGCGAGATCGCCCGTAACTGAATCTATTCGCGGTTTATGGCTGATTATGCTGATTTCTTGACTTCGATGCTTTACCCGCGTTTCGTAAGGGATCTGCGCGTATAGATGGACGAGTCTCTTCAATTGAGCTCTGCGCCCAGACTGACGCGGCATGTGTGATACTAATGCTAGTTAATAATTAATCATTTATCTGCTCTGTCCGGTGGCGTACAGGACTTGTGGTGAAAGCCCGGTACATACGCTTTCTGGACGGATTTAGTTAGAGCAACTTCGGTGGCGTGCAGGACTTGTGGAGAAAGCCCGGTACACACGCTTTCTGAAGTTGTAATTCGAAATGCGGTGGTAAGTCTAATAATAATAGGAACTAGGATCGCAGAGGTATGTTGAATGAATTACGTTCACTGCTTCTAAATTAAGATGTATATTCTAATTAAATTGGCTTAAGTTACAGAGCCTTAATACTAACGCAAGAAGATTGGACTTTGAAATCAGAATCGAAATTGAATTGGAATAAGAAGAACTTGACGATCGCGGACGACCGGACTTCTGATCGAGAAGTACGACTAATACTGGTCGAATTCCGGAACGAGAGTGATCCTGCCGGAGGCTGCATTGAACTCTTTCGATTCATGGCCGCCGGTCCGCCTGGCGGGGGTAGTCCGGTGGAGGGGCGTCCGCCATGGTGGTGGATGGCGCTGGAGAGGGGATGCCGCGTTCAGCGGGATGACGTAGTCCCAGTCCACGCGCTTTTTACGGTACTTAGAAATATTCGCTTGTTCTCTAGAGAGTATAATAATGTGGTTATGCTAACTTATTCTATGGTTCGTTATAAGGTAGATATCTGCTAACTTATGCTACGGTCGGTTACGATACGTTTAGGCTAATTCGGTTAACCTACGCTTATATACTAGTTTGCGCGGTAACACACACACATTCGTGCACAACCACGCTCTTATATACTAATACAAACGTCGGAGGACGTCACAAACTTATGCTATGGTCGGTTACGATACGTTTAGGCTAATTCGGTTAACCTACGCTTATATACTAGTTTGCGCGGTAACACACACACACATTCATGCACAACCACGCTCTTATATACTAATACAAACGTCGGAGGACGTCACACGAAATACACGAATTAGCTTTAAATCAACGCGAAACATACGATTTAGCTTCAATATCATGCGATATACACGATTTCGCTTCAAATTCGTGCGAAATAGCGATTTTAAACAAACGATTTAGCTTCAAATTCATGTGATATGAACAATTTAGCTTCAGATTAATGCGAAATACACGAATTAGCTTTAAATCAACGCGAAACATACGATTTAGCAGAAATATCATGCGATATACACGATTTCGCTTCAAATTCTTGCGAAATAGCGATTTTAAACAAACGATTTAGCTTCAAATTCATGTGATATGAACTATTTAACTTCAGATTCATGCGAAACACACGAATTAGCTTTAAATCAACGCGAAACATACGATTTAACTTCAATATCAAGCGATATACACGATTTCGCTTCAAATTCGTGAGAAATAGCGATTTTAAACAAACGATTTAGCTTCAAATTCATGCGAAATGAACAATTTAGCTTCAGATTCATGCGAAATACACGAATTAGCTTTAAATCAACGCGAAACATACGATTTAGCTTCAATATCAAGCGATATACACGATTTCGCTTCAAATTCGTGCGAAATAGCGATTTTAAACAAACGATTTAGCTTGAAATTCATGTGATATGAAATATTTAAATTCAGATTCATGCGAAATACACGAATTAGCTTTAAATCAACGCGAAACATACGATTTATCGTCAATATCATGAGAAACACACGATTTCGCTTCAAATTCCTGAGAAATAGCGATTTTAAACAAAGGATTTAGCTTGAAATTCATGTGATATGAACTATTTAGCTTCAGATTCATGCGAAATACACGGATTAGCTTTAAATCAACGCGAAACATACGATTTAGCTTCAATATCATGCGATATACACGATTTCGCTTCAAATTCGTGCGAAATAGCGATTTTAAACAAACGATTTAGCTTGAAATTCATGTGATAAGAACTATTTAAATTCAGATTCATGCGAAATACACGAATTAGCTTTAAATCAACGCGAAACATACGATTTAGCTTCAATATCATGCGATATACACGATTTCGCTTCAAATTCGTGCGAAATAGCGATTTTAAACAAACGATTTAGCTTCAATTTCATGTGATATGAACAATTTAGCTTCAGATTAATGCGAAATACACGAATTAGCTTTAAATCAACGCAAAACATACGATTTAGCAGAAATATCATGCGATATACACGATTTCGCTTCAAATTCGAGCGAAATAGCGATTTTAAACAAACGATTTAGCTTCAAATTCATGCGAAATGAACAATTTAGCTTCAGATTCATGCGAAATACACGAATTAGCTTTAAATCAACGCGAAACATACGATTTAGCTTCAATATCAAGCGATATACACGATTTCGCTTCAAATTCGTGCGAAATAGCGATTTTAAACAAACGATTTAGCTTGAAATTCATGTGATATGAAATATTTAAATTCACATTCATGCGAAATACACGAATTAGCTTTAAATCAACGCGAAACATACGATTTATCGTCAATATCATGAGAAAGACACGATTTCGCTTCAAATTCGTGAGAAATAGCGATTTTAAACAAACGATTTAGCTTCAAATTCATGCGAAACGAACAATTTAGCTTCAGATTCATGCGAAATACACGAATTAGCTTTAAATCAACGCGAAACATACGATTTAGCTTCAATATCATGCGATATACACGATTTCGATTGAAATTCGTGCGAAATAGCGATTTTCAACAAACGATTTAGCTTCAATATCATGCGATATACACGATTTCGCTTCAAATTCGTGCGAAATAGCGATTTTAAACAAACGATTTAGCTTCAAATTCATGTGATATGAACAATTTATCTTCAGATTAATGCGAAATACACGAATTAGCTTTAAATCAACGCGAAACATACGATTTAGCAGAAATATCATGCGATATACACGATTTCGCTTCAAATTCTTGCGAAATAGCGATTTTAAACAAACGATTTAGCTTCAAATTCATGTGATATGAACAATTTAGCTTCAGATTAATGCGAAATACACGAATTAGCTTTAAATCAACGCGAAACATACGATTTAGCAGAAATATCATGCGATATACACGATTTCGCTTCAAATTCTTGCGAAATAGCGATTTTAAACAAACGATTTAGATTCAAATTCATGCGAAATGAACAATTTAGCTTCAGATTCATGCGAAATACACGAATTAGCTTTAAATGAACGCGAAACAAACGATTTAACTTCAATATCAAACGATATACACGATTTCGCTTCAAATTCGTGCGAAATAGAGATTTTAAACAAAGATTTAGCTTCAAATTCATGCGAAATGAATAATTTAGCTTCAGATTAATGCGAAATACACGAATTAGCTTTAAATCAACGCGAAACATACGATTTAACTTCAATATCAAACGATATACACGATTTCGCTTCAAATTCGTGCGAAATAGCGATTTTAAACAAACGATTTAGCTTCAAATTCATGCGATATGAACAATTTATATTCAGATTAATGCGAAATACACGAATTAGCTTTAAATCAACGCGAAACATACGATTTAGCTTCAATAACATGCGATATACACGATTTCGCTTCAAATTCTTGCGAAATAACGATTTTAAACAAACGATTTAGCTTCGAATTCATGTGATATCAACTATTTAACTTCAGATTAATGCGAAATACACAAATTAGCTTTAAATCAACGCGAAACATACGATTTAGTTTCAATATCATGCGAAACACACGATTTCGATTGAAATTCGTGCGAAATAGCGATTTTCAACAAACGATTTAGCTTCAAATTCATGCGAAATGAACAATTTAGCTTCAGATTCATGCGAAATACACGAATTAGCTTTAAATCAACGCGAAACATACGATTTAGCTTCAATATCATGCGATATACACGATTTCGCTTCAAATTCGTGCGAAATAGCGATTTTAAACAAACGATTTAGCTTCAAATTCATGTGATATGAACAATTTAGCTTCAGATTAATGCGAAATACACGAATTAGCTTTAAATCAACGCGAAACACACAATTTCGATTCAAGTTCGTGAGAAATAGCGATTTTAAACAAACGATTTAGCTTCAAATTCATGCGAAATGAACAATTTAGCTTCAGATTCATGCGAAATACATGAATTAGCTTTAAATCAACGCGAAACATACGATTTAGCTTCAACATCATGCGATATACACGATTTCGCTTCAAATTCGTGCGAAATAGCGATTTTAAACAAACGATTTAGATTCAAATTCATGTGATATGAACAATTTAGCTTCAGATTAATGCGAAATACACGAATTAGCTTTAAATGAACGCGAAACAACCGACTTAACTTCAATATCAAACGATATACACGATTTCGCTTCAAATTCGTGCGAAATAGCGATTTTAAACAAATGATTTAGCTACAAATTCATGTGATATGAACAATTTAGCTTCAGATTAATGCGAAATACACGAATTAGCTTTAAACCAACGCGAATCATACGATTTAACTTCAATATCAAGCGATATACACGATTTCGCTTCAAATTCGTGAGAAATAGCGATTTTAAACAAACGATTTAGCTTCAAATTCATGCGAAATGAACAATTTAGCTTCAGATTCATGCGAAATACACGAATTAGCTTTAAATGAACGCGAAACAAACGATTTAACTTCAATATCAAACGATATACACGATTTCGCTTCAAATTCGTGCGAAATAGTGATTTTAAACAAACGATTTAGCTACAAATTCATGCGAAATGAACAATTTAGCTTCAGAGTGATGCGAAATACACAAATTAGCTTTAAATCAACGCGAAACATACGATTTAACTCCAATATCATGCGAAACACACGATTTCGATTCAAGTTCGTGAGAAATAGCGATTTTAAACAAACGATTTAGCTTCAAATTCAAGCGAAATGAACAATTTAGCTTCAGATTAATGCGAAATACACGAATTAGCTTTAAATCAACGCGAAACATACGATTTAGCTTCAATATCATGCGAAACACACGATTTCGATTGAAATTCGTGCGAAATAGCGATTTTCAACAAACGATTTAGCTTCAAATTCATGCGAAATGAACAATTTAGCTTCAGATTAATGCGAAATACACGAATTAGCTTTAAATGAACGCGAAACAACCGACTTAACTTCAATATCAAACGATATACACGATTTCGCTTCAAATTCGTGCGAAATAGCGATTTTAAACAAATGATTTAGCTTCAAATTCATGTGATATGAACAATTTACCTTCAGATTAATGCGAAATACACGAATTAGCTTTAAATCAACGCGAAACATACGATTTAGCAGAAATATTGTTACGTCCCGCGCGTGATTTCCCGCAAAATATATATAATTCCGCGAGAGCGCGAGATTTACGTGTAACGATTAAATTGATCTGCCTTTAGTCCACGCGACGCGTACCGTTCGCGTATAACAGGGTATCGCCTACTCGCGAACACAGGGACAAAATACGCGGGCTCTTACTGTGATAGGCAGGTCCTGCTGCCGGGAAGGCTCGTTCGCTCGCTTCTCTACGCCGCTCGTCTCGGATCTCCTGCCGGGATTCTGCTTGGGCTGTACGTTGATTTCGGGATGTCGATCTCGATCAGCTCCGTCCAAGGATAGAGGTGGCGTTGACGAGGTGCGCGGTATTCGCGGATGATCTGGATTTCTTCGCGGTACGCGAGATCGCCCGTAACTGAATCTATTCGCGGTTTATGGCTGATTATGCTGATTTCTTGACTTCGATGCTTTACCCGCGTTTCGTAAGGGATCTGAGCGTATAGATGGACGAGTCTCTTCAATTGAGCTCTGCGCCCAGACTGACGCGGCATGTGTGATACTAATGCTAGTTAATAATTAATCATTTATCTGCTCTGTCCGGTGGCGTACAGGACTTGTGGTGAAAGCCCGGTACATACGCTTTCTGGACGGATTTAGTTAGAGCAACTTCGGTGGCGTGCAGGACTTGTGGAGAAAGCCCGGTACACACGCTTTCTGAAGTTGTAATTCGAAATGCGGTGGTAAGTCTAATAATAATAGGAACTAGGATCGCAGAGGTATGTTGAATGAATTACGTTCACTGCTTCTAAATTAAGATGTATATTCTAATTAAATTGGCTTAAGTTACAGAGCCTTAATACTAACGCAAGAAGATTGGACTTTGAAATCAGAATCGAAATTGAATTGGAATAAGAAGAACTTGACGATCGCGGACGACCGGACTTCTGATCGAGAAGTACGACTAATACTGGTCGAATTCCGGAACGAGAGTGATCCTGCCGGAGGCTGCATTGAACTCTTTCGATTCATGGCCGCCGGTCCGCCTGGCGGGGGTAGTCCGGTGGAGGGGCGTCCGCCATGGTGGTGGATGGCGCTGGAGAGGGGATGCCGCGTTCAGCGGGATGACGTAGTCCCAGTCCACGCGCTTTTTACGGTACTTAGAAATATTCGCTTGTTCTTTAGAGAGTATAATAATGTGGTTATGCTAACTTATTCTATGGTTCGTTATAAGGTAGATATCTGCTAACTTATGCTACGGTCGGTTACGATACGTTTAGGCTAATTCGGTTAACCTACGCTTATATACTAGTTTGCGCGGTAACACACACACATTCGTGCACAACCACGCTCTTATATACTAATACAAACGTCGGAGGACGTCACAAACTTATGCTATGGTCGGTTACGATACGTTTAGGCTAATTCGGTTAACCTACGCTTATATACTAGTTTGCGCGGTAACACACACACACATTCATGCACAACCACGCTCTTATATACTAATACAAACGTCGGAGGACGTCACACCTCCCCCCTTCGCAAAAAGAATGACGACATTAGGAGTCATTCTTTTCTGAGTCTTGTTTGCATTTCTTATAGCTAATATATTGTGGAGTTTCGCTTACGTATAGTTCAATTGAATCGCGTTTGTTGTCTTTATTGTCCACGTTGTCACTCGCACAATTCTTGTCTTTGGGCACATTTAATGTCACGCATTCTAAGGGTTTTGGGTTTACCGAACACTTCCGCACTTCACTATCACCATTTTTGTCCTTCAGGTATAGGCAGAAGTGGGCCAAGGCGCTCCAACAGGCGGCGAGTAGCTGCAGACTCCATCCGTATGCTGCGTGGAGGGCTATCCCGTTGAGAATGGTGTTGATTATAATTTTTATGATCCGCAGGGTTACATAAATCCCTATAACGCCGGCCATTGCCGAGCCGAACTGTACGAAACCATTCCAAACATGTTTCCCTGTAGATTCTGCGATTTTCTGCAGGGTATTTTCGTCCATCAGGTTGAACATTCCGACGGCGCCATCTGCATACTCTCTACCAGACGCTCCTTGCGCCAGTGCGTCGACGACCGCCATCTTTTCAACAGGGAACATGATGTGCTCGTTGAGTTTTTCGAGGTCTTCCCTGGAGTAGATTCCTCCGCTGGCGAGATTCGTCGGGTCCGTGTACTTCCATGCGGAGGCTGTTAACGGCTGCAACGGAGGTGGTGCGATACTTTCCACTGGATTTGGCGTGAGCTTGTACCAGGTGCCGTGGATACGGTAAGTTGGAGGTATTAGTTCGTTGCACGTTTTCCGTGTTCCTGTTTTGACCAGGATTCTGTTTTTTGGTGTTAAAAATAAAGAGTTGTTTCTGTAAGATACAGGAAGTTCGTCGAAGCAGTCCTTGGTCTTTCTCAGGGAGCACTGTACTGGCACACATTTAATTATGTGTATGACTTCTCCGGCTGGGAGGGCCATGTATCCTGGTTCTTTGGTGATAGTGGCTGCTACTTCTGCTGGTGAGATATGAACTAAGGAAATTATGTTTCTCAAGATTTGCTGTTCAAGCTGGCATTTTTGTTTCATGGTGTCCTTATATAATGACACTATCTGAGACTTGATATGTCTTTCGACATAAACGAACTTGGTATTCACGTAAGTGAATATGTCGAGATTGTTCGTTTGGGGCTTTGTTGCTGATTTAAACCTTCCTTCCTTGTCCGTTTCCAGGATTAATAATTTCGGGTGCTCGGTTTTTTCGAGCGTGTAGCCGCATGCTTGCGTTCGGCCAGTGCTGGTCAAGGCGAATGCTGTATCGCCGGACGTTACCGAATACAGAGAGGCAAGATTCGAATTTTTGTTAGATACCTTTATCGCTCGGCCTTCGAACAACACGTTATAATTGCTCATTTTGCAGGGATCTTCAGGGAGGCTGGTCCAATACGTGTAACCGTCTTCGGAATCCATACAGTACTCCTTGTCCAGTGGGCATCGTTGGCCGCCGGGCAGGTACAAGGTATTGCTGGATAGCTTGATCGACGCCTGGAAGGTTTTTATTGTCACCTTTATGACTGATTGGACCACCACATTATCCCAGGTACCGTATGGGTCGCTGTACGCCGTTCCTCTACAGGTACCGTCTTGTTGTATTGATCCGGCTAACGTGAAGCCTCGCGTCGTGGTGCTATTTCTTTTGATACCTACGATTTGACCAGTAGGTGGGAGGGGCAGGATTCCTGACTCGTGCATGGCCTTGCAGACGTCCCTCGGGGTGTCCAATATGTACTGGTGTCGGCCGTTATGTACCACGGATGTATGCGAATGCATACCGCAATAGTAGACAGTCCGATCAATCTCTACCTTGCATTGGAATGTCGGAACGTCCTTAAACTCGATCAACTGGAGCAGCTGGATTGTGAGGTTCGTAGTTATTGGCTTTGAGTGCGTATATTCGCATTTAGGCGAGTCCACGGTTGAAATTGTGGTTGTATTTAGAGTAGGGCTATTGCAGTCATAGCCTATCAATGCGTTGGTTGGACGTAGGAGAAAGAATACTGAGAGTATCGTTGCGGTCTTCATGGTGTCTGCTCTGGTTGTAGACTGATGGTTGTCGCTGAGTTCTCCGGCTGTTCTATATACGATATTTCGCTTATCGTTCGCGATAAGGGTCGGTGGGGGTGCGTGACTCACTAGGTTTATATGCTGACGCGGCGCATGCTTAAGTTTATCCGTGTGAACAATTTTCGTACCTTTCTTCATTCTTATCTTAACATTCCTATCACCCGTACATTCGATCACGGTGAACGGTCCGATATACTCGTCGTCAAATTTATCGCGTTTGGGCTGCTTAAGCAGGTATACCCTGTCTCCGACGATAAAGGACTGTGCGTTGGTTTTTCTATCGTAATATTGTTTTGATCTGTTCTTAGCGGAAGTAAGATTATTTCTGGCGTCTGTTAGGGTCTCGGAAATTTTTGTTTGTAGTTTCTCGAGATAGGCTGTGTAAGATTCGTCCGATGAATCGTGTATTATTGGATTTGCTGACGGGGTTCGCGCTAGAGTGCCGAATACCAGTTCATGTGGAGTGTAGAGAGTGCCCTCGTGAACACTCGTATTGTAAGAAAACATTGCATGTGGGAGCCACTCGTCCCAATCGGCCCTGGATACATATTGTTTCAAATATTCCGTCAACACATGATGGGATCTTTCTATGGAACCATTACTCTGAGGCCGGAATGCCGTCGTCTTAAATTGCGTAATTCTAAACCGTTTTGAGATGTTCTTCATTAATGAGCTCAGGAAGTTCGCTCCCTGATCTGTCAGAATTCCCTTAGGAGCCCCGAATCTACAGATGAAATCTTTGATAAAGGCATCCGCGATCTCAATCGCGGTCGCGTTGCGCAGCGGGAGGGCAAGGGAATATTTGGTGAGGAGGTCCTGTATCGTTAGAATATACGTGTGATTCTTTGAGGATGTTGGGAGGGGACCTACGATATCCATTGATATCTTTTCGAATGCTTTTCCGGGTGTGTCAGTGATGGTCATTGGTTGTCGCGTTTTGACTCTGACTAGTTTTTTCCTTTGGCAAGTTTCGCAGTTGTTTATGAATTCGGTCACGTCTTTTTTCAATGTGTTCCAATAATACTTCTCGCGGATTCTTTTGTACGTTTTTGTTATCCCTTTGTGTCCGGCAAAGGAAGAAATATGGTTTTCTTTTATGATAGGAAGTCGTTCGTTCTCCGTCGGTATGACGACTTGGTTTGCGCATGCAAAGAATTGGGTATTCGTGGTCGCGAATGTATCGATGATTATTCTGTAGATAGTGTGCCATGGAATGTCGTCTATGTTCGTCTTCGATATGCTAAGTGAATCTAACTGTAATTCGATCGTCACGTCTAGTATTGAGGCAAAAAGTTCAAGCAGATCGTCGTATGTCGCGGTATGGTGTGGTGATGTTTTTATCGGGAGCAAGAGTAGGTTTTTAGTGCCGATTTTCATCACCCTGGTCCGGCAGAGCGTTAATTTCAAATCTTTCGGGATCTTTCCGGCCCTGAACAGGTCGACGGCGCCCGGGTCTAATGGTTGGCCGCTGGTTGTTACAAATACGGCGAGATTGTCGTTTCGCATGACTAGTCTATCTCTTGTGATCGTTATGGTCCTTCCTTTTGGGGAGGCTGGAGCGTTGTGACTATCGAATATATTTTCATCCTCGTCTGTATCCGTTTCTGTGTCGGTGTTTGGACTCGAGGTTTGTTTTCTGTTTGAGGGAGAGGATAGCGGTGTGTTTTCCGTCGGAGGGGAATTCCCTCGTGACGTGGCGGGTTGCGGCGATGAGGAGCGTGAATGCAACCGGTCCGACTCGGATGTTGTAGGGGAATCTATCGCTGCCGGTCTTGATCCGAGGATCGGGGAACGGGCAGGTTTTCTAACGCTATCGAATATAGTTGATGAATCTGAGGAAAGTGGAAGTACTGTCGCGGGATTCCTGGACAACGCGTCCGCGTTGAGGTTCGTTTTTCCTGCCTTGTAGATTACCGTATAGTCGAATTCTGCTAATTTTAATCTCCATCTGAGTAATCGTGATGTAGGATCCTTCACGGAATTCATCCAGACCAGTGGACGATGGTCTGTGATCAAGCTGAATTTCCTGCCGTAGATATATGGTCTAAAATATTGGGTGCAGTAAATAATCGCGAGGCATTCCTTCTCTATTGTGGAGTAATTTAGTTCTGCTCCGTGCAATAATCGAGATGCGTAGGCTATCGGGCGGTCTTTCCCGATTTCGCCCTGGCTCAATATTCCACCTATCGCGTATCCGGACGCGTCTGTAGTTATTTTAAAATCTTTTCCGAAATCGGGGTACTGGAGGAGTGGCTCGGTGGTTAGGATTTCACGGAGAGTATTAAACGCCTTCTCCTGCTCCACGTTCCATACGAACTTAGTATCCTTTTTGAGAAGTATTGTGAGTGGTTTCGATATTTGTGAAAATTTGGGTATGAAACGTCTGTAATATCCCGACAGACCCAGAAATTCTCTTAAGTTTTTTAATGTTTTCGGACGCGGGAATCGTCGCACGGCCTCGATTTTCATCGGGCATGGTTTTACGCCGTCTTCGCCAATTATATGGCCCAAATACGCTACCTCTCGATGCAGAAATGAACACTTCGACGGCTGGAGTTTTAGATTTGCTTGTCTAAGTCTATCCGCGAGTTTGTTAAATTTTGTGGCGTGCTCCGACAAGCTTCGCGCGTATATGACGATGTCATCTAGGTATACAAAGAGTTCAGTGCCTTGGAGGCCGGTTAGTACGTTATCCATTAGCCGTTGAAAGGTTGCGGGCGCGTTTCGAAGGCCGAATGGCATTCTTTTATATTCGTAGTGGCCGTATGGCGTTGAAAAGGCCGTTTTTTCCGCATCGTCCGGGTGCATCTCGATCTGGTGGAATCCACTCGCAAGATCGAAAACGCTAAAATATTTGGCGCTGCCCAACTGGTCTAAAATTTCGAGGATACTGGGCAGCGGATATGCGTCGGGCACCGATTTTTCGTTGAGCGCGCGGAAGTCTATTACCATCCTCCACTTCTTGTTCCCCTCTGCATCTGCCTTTTTGGGCACGATCCAGAGTGGACTGTTGTAGGGAGACTTTGAAGGAGCAACAATGTCTTGTTCGAGGAGTTCCCTCATTTGTTTGTTTATCTCCTCTTTGTGTATCGGTGGATATCTGTACTGTTTTACGTGAACCGGAGAATTGTCAGTCGTAGCGATTCGGTGCCGCACCGCATTTGTTTTGCCGAGGCGCTCCTCGGGGAGGTGGAAGAGGTCTTCATTGCATTCCAGCAATTGTTCTACATGTAATTTTTCTTCTCCGCTGAGGTGATCGGTGCTAATGATGCCCTTGATCTTCTCGTAGCGGGAATTTATTGTATTTAGGTTGAATATTGAAGCGGAATTAGAATTCGAATTGTTTTTAGGGTTTGAGAAAAATTTTTGCGGAATGGCGGTGTCCGACAACTCCTCCACCTCTGCCAGCTCCATTTCCGGCGTAGCAAAGGTTATGGATTCGCTATTAGTGTTAACACAACGCACAATCGCTTGTCCGTCGGAGTTTCTTGCGAGACAGTGCGGGAGGAAAACTCCCTTTGAAACTTCACGACGGCTGAGGTAACCGAATTCCGGTCCGGTCACCTTTACCCTTATTAATGTAGCAGTTCGCGGTTCGACAACGATTTTGGATTGCGTCGTGAAAGGAAACTCGTTTCCCTGCCACGATACGCTTTCTTTCTTGTATGAAATCTCCGCGCCTTGCGATAGAAACGCAGAACCCAAGATACCGTCCGCTGAGATTGGAAAGGTTTCGGAAACCACGTGAAATTCTACTTCCGCGTTTGCAATGGATATTGACGTCGTGCCTAGTGTGGTGACGGACTCGTCCGTTATCCCGGTGATATTAATAGCGTTGCTCACGTTGACGATCACATCCGACTTTAATTGTGATACCTTGATGATATTAGGCTCGGCGCCGGTGTCTATCATCAACTTGGCCGCTTTGATTAATTCCGGGGGAGACACCATTACGTGTGGGACCGCGGAGGCTGGACGGAGATTTATCCGCGCGATTCTCCCGTCTCTGCTGTCTGTTCTTCGCTCGCGATCGACGTTACTCGTTGAAAATTTCTGTTTCCCTCCCGACGATTGTCCGACGTGGTCGGGAGGTTCTTCCCGTTTCCCGACGGTTGTTGTTCGCGAATCTTATTGTTGAATTCACGCTTTCGGCATTCGTGAATATCATGGCCGGGCGTCTTGCAATAATTGCAAAACCTTTGAGCGTTGCTCGCGTGATTCGGCCGAGATTGTTCTCGCGGTTGATCTCGATAATTGTTATCGCGTCGATATTCGTAGCGCGGCGAAGGACCGGATGTGTATTGTTTACGAGGCGAGTAATCGTGGCCGAAGGCGCGCTCGCGCCGGTCTGTGTAGTGGCGCGCCGGTGATTCATAGTCGCGTCGGCGCATCGATAAATCGTAGTCGCGTTGACGCGTTGATGAGTCATAGTACCCTGAACGCGTATCGCCCGAACTGTTTATATACAAACTCCCCGGGTCGGCGAAACTAAATCCTCTGTTATTATAAGGTGAGGGTGACCGATTCCTCGACAGGAAGTTTCTGTTCTCCGTCCTCGGACTGTTTATACCGTTTGAAAAGCGGACCCTTCGACTGTTTATATCACCGTACCGTTTCAAGTCCAGTTCCAACTGTTTGAATGCTCTCACGGATTCGTCAAAAATATCCTCCATATGTTTATGTCCAACCGCACGCAGTTCCGTTCGTATGTTAGGAATTAACCCGTCTATAAAACAATCACGCGCAAAGTCGTCGATCTCGCGGTTGTCGGCCTGGTCCGGGAGGCAATTGATGATCGCCCCGTGTAGATCTCTAACTCGGTTTATGTAGGTAAAAATGTTTTCATGTTCACCCATGTAAATGTTGGCTAGCTCGCCCTGGTAGTGTTGGATTTTATGCTGCGCGCCGAATAGCATTTTTAAACGTTCGCATAGTTCCGACACGGTATCGAAGTGGCGGAATTCTACCACGGACAAAGCGTCTCCGCGCAATTTACCGATAATTAGTCTTACCAGGCTGCGTTCCGAGTGCGAGGGTACTAAAGATCTCGCGTGAGTGCACGCGCGCGTAAATTGAAGTACTGGTGGTTGCGTACCATTAAACATCGGGATCATATCGGCTGCGGATTTTAATGTTAGCTGATTGTCTTCAGCTTCGCGGGAGTCGTAATACGGTCGATGCGTTGATTGAACCCGAGTCGGTGGTTCGAAAGCCGGGTTTGCCGGTCCCGCGGTTCGTGAGTTTCCCACCGTTAATTTTTCGATTTGTTCGCGGAGTCTCGCGTTTTCGATCGCCATTTCGTCGCGATCTTTATCTATTTCCGCCTGCGCCTGCATTTGTTGCGATTCTATTAACATACGCTTTTTATCTAGGCTGCGCGACTGTTCCATGAGCCGTTGCTCTTTATTTATCAAGGTTTTTTGTACCGCGGCGAGTTCGTCTTGCGCTAATTGTTTTCCTTCTAAATTATGCGATTTTGACCGCGTTCCGTCCGCTGGGCTGGCGAGCATGGCGATTGGCTTATCAGATCCCACCGCTGCCACCAAATTGTTACGTCCCGCGCGTGATTTCCCGCAAAATATATATAATTCCGCGAGAGCGCGAGATTTACGTGTAACGATTAAATTGATCTGCCTTTAGTCCACGCGACGCGTACCGTTCGCGTATAACAGGGTATCGCCTACTCGCGAACACAGGGACAAAATACGCGGGCTCTTACTGTGATAGGCAGGTCCTGCTGCCGGGAAGGCTCGTTCGCTCGCTTCTCGTACGCCGCTCGTCTCGGATCTCCTGCCGGGATTCTGCTTGGGCTGTACGTTGATTTCGGGATGTCGATCTCGATCAGCTCCGTCCAAGGATAGAGGTGGCGTTGACGAGGTGCGCGGTATTCGCGGATGATCTGGATTTCTTCGCGGTACGCGAGATCGCCCGTAACTGAATCTATTCGCGGTTTATGGCTGATTATGCAGATTTCTTGACTTCGATGCTTTACCCGCGTTTCGTAAGGGATCTGAGCGTATAGATGGACGAGTCTCTTCAATTGAGCTCTGCGCCCAGACTGACGCGGCATGTGTGATACTAATGCTAGTTAATAATTAATCATTTATCTGCTCTGTCCGGTGGCGTACAGGACTTGTGGTGAAAGCCCGGTACATACGCTTTCTGGACGGATTTAGTTAGAGCAACTTCGGTGGCGTGCAGGACTTGTGGAGAAAGCCCGGTACACACGCTTTCTGAAGTTGTAATTCGAAATGCGGTGGTAAGTCTAATAATAATAGGAACTAGGATCGCAGAGGTATGTTGAATGAATTACGTTCACTGCTTCTAAATTAAGATGTATATTCTAATTAAATTGGCTTAAGTTACAGAGCCTTAATACTAACGCAAGAAGATTGGACTTTGAAATCAGAATCGAAATTGAATTGGAATAAGAAGAACTTGACGATCGCGGACGACCGGACTTCTGATCGAGAAGTACGACTAATACTGGTCGAATTCCGGAACGAGAGTGATCCTGCCGGAGGCTGCATTGAACTCTTTCGATTCATGGCCGCCGGTCCGCCTGGCGGGGGTAGTCCGGTGGAGGGGCGTCCGCCATGGTGGTGGATGGCGCTGGAGAGGGGATGCCGCGTTCAGCGGGATGACGTAGTCCCAGTCCACGCGCTTTTTACGGTACTTAGAAATATTCGCTTGTTCTTTAGAGAGTATAATAATGTGGTTATGCTAACTTATTCTATGGTTCGTTATAAGGTAGATATCTGCTAACTTATGCTACGGTCGGTTACGATACGTTTAGGCTAATTCGGTTAACCTACGCTTATATACTAGTTTGCGCGGTAACACACACACATTCGTGCACAACCACGCTCTTATATACTAATACAAACGTCGGAGGACGTCACAAACTTATGCTATGGTCGGTTACGATACGTTTAGGCTAATTCGGTTAACCTACGCTTATATACTAGTTTGCGCGGTAACACACACACACATTCATGCACAACCACGCTCTTATATACTAATACAAACGTCGGAGGACGTCACAATATCATGCGATATACACGATTTCGCTTCAAATTCTTGCGAAATAGCGATTTTAAACAAACGATTTAGATTCAAATTCATGCGAAATGAACAATTTAGCTTCAGATTCATGCGAAATACACGAATTAGCTTTAAATCAACGCGAAACATACGATTTAGCTTCAATATCATGCGATATACACGATTTCGCTTCAAATTCGTGCGAAATAGCGATTTTAAACAAACGATTTAGCTTCAAATTCATGTGATATGAACAATTTAGCTTCAGATTAATGCGAAATACACGAATTAGCTTTAAATCAACGCGAAACACACAATTTCGATTCAAGTTCGTGAGAAATAGCGATTTTAAACAAACGATTTAGCTTCAAATTCATGCGAAATGAACAATTTAGCTTCAGATTCATGCGAAATACATGAATTAGCTTTAAATCAACGCGAAACATACGATTTAGCTTCAATATCATGCGATATACACGATTTCGCTTCAAATTCGTGCGAAATAGCGATTTTAAACAAACGATTTAGATTCAAATTCATGTGATATGAACAATTTAGCTTCAGATTAATGCGAAATACACGAATTAGCTTTAAATGAACGCGAAACAACCGACTTAACTTCAATATCAAACGATATACACGATTTCGCTTCAAATTCGTGCGAAATAGCGATTTTAAACAAATGATTTAGCTACAAATTCATGTGATATGAACAATTTAGCTTCAGATTAATGCGAAATACACGAATTAGCTTTAAACCAACGCGAATCATACGATTTAACTTCAATATCAAGCGATATACACGATTTCGCTTCAAATTCGTGAGAAATAGCGATTTTAAACAAACGATTTAGCTTCAAATTCATGCGAAATGAACAATTTAGCTTCAGATTCATGCGAAATACACGAATTAGCTTTAAATGAACGCGAAACAAACGATTTAACTTCAATATCAAACGATATACACGATTTCGCTTCAAATTCGTGCGAAATAGTGATTTTAAACAAACGATTTAGCTACAAATTCATGCGAAATGAACAATTTAGCTTCAGAGTGATGCGAAATACACAAATTAGCTTTAAATCAACGCGAAACATACGATTTAACTCCAATATCATGCGAAACACACGATTTCGATTCAAGTTCGTGAGAAATAGCGATTTTAAACAAACGATTTAGCTTCAAATTCAAGCGAAATGAACAATTTAGCTTCAGATTAATGCGAAATACACGAATTAGCTTTAAATCAACGCGAAACATACGATTTAGCTTCAATATCATGCGAAACACACGATTTCGATTGAAATTCGTGCGAAATAGCGATTTTCAACAAACGATTTAGCTTCAAATTCATGCGAAATGAACAATTTAGCTTCAGATTAATGCGAAATACACGAATTAGCTTTAAATGAACGCGAAACAACCGACTTAACTTCAATATCAAACGATATACACGATTTCGCTTCAAATTCGTGCGAAATAGCGATTTTAAACAAATGATTTAGCTTCAAATTCATGTGATATGAACAATTTACCTTCAGATTAATGCGAAATACACGAATTAGCTTTAATCAACGCGAAACATACGATTTAGCAGAAATATCATGCGATATACACGATTTCGCTTCAAATTCTTGCGAAATAGCGATTTTAAACAAACGATTTAGATTCAAATTCATGCGAAATGAACAATTTAGCTTCAGATTCATGCGAAATACACGAATTAGCTTTAAATGAACGCGAAACAAACGATTTAACTTCAATATCAAACGATATACACGATTTCGCTTCAAATTCGTGCGAAATAGAGATTTTAAACAAAGATTTAGCTTCAAATTCATGCGAAATGAATAATTTAGCTTCAGATTAATGCGAAATACACGAATTAGCTTTAAATCAACGCGAAACATACGATTTAGCTTCAGTATCCATGCGAAACACACGATTTCGCTTCAAATTCTTGCGAAATAGCGATTTTAAACAAACGATTTAGATTCAAATTCATGCGAAATGAACAATTTAGCTTCAGATTCATGCGAAATACACGAATTAGCTTTAAATGAACGCGAAACAAACGATTTAACTTCAATATCAAACGATATACACGATTTCGCTTCAAATTCGTGCGAAATAGAGATTTTAAACAAAGATTTAGCTTCAAATTCATGCGAAATGAATAATTTAGCTTCAGATTAATGCGAAATACACGAATTAGCTTTAAATCAACGCGAAACATACGATTTCGCTTCAGTATCATGCGAAACACACGATTTCGCTTCAAATTCGTACGAAATAGCGATTTTAAACAAACGATTTAGTTTCCAATTCATGCGAAATGAACAATTTAGCTTCAGATTCATGCGAAATACACGAATTAGCTTTAAATGAACGCGAAACAAACGATTTAACTTCAATATCAAACGATATACACGATTTCGCTTCAAATTCGTGCGAAATAGCAATTTTAAACGAACGATTTAGCTACAAATTCATGTGATATGAACAATTTAGCTTCAGATTAATGCGAAATACACGAAATAGGTTTAAATCAACGCGAAACATACGATTTAGCAGAAATATCATGCGATATACACGATTTCGCTTCAAATTTCTTGCGAAATAGCGATTTTAAACAAACGATTTAGCTTCAAATTCATGCGAAATGAACAATTTTGCTTCAGATTCATGCGAAATACACGAATTAGCTTTAAATCAACGCGAAACATACGATTTAGCTTCAGTATCATGCGAAACACACGATTTCGCTTCAAATTCTTGCGAAATAGCGATTTTAAACAAACGATTTAGATTCAAATTCATGCGAAATGAACAATTTAGCTTCAGATTCATGCGAAATACACGAATTAGCTTTAAATGAACATGAAACAAACGATTTAACTTCAATATCAAACGATATACACGATTTCGCTTCAAATTCGTGCGAAATAGAGATTTTAAACAAAGATTTAGCTTCAAATTCATGCGGAAATGAATAATTTAGCTTCAGATTAATGCGAAATACACGAATTAGCTTTAAATCAACGCGAAACATACGATTTAGCTTCAGTATCATGCGAAACACACGATTTCGCTTCAAATTCGTACGAAATAGCGATTTTTAAACAAACGATTTAGCTTCAAATTCATGCGAAACGAACAATTTAGCTTCAGATTAATGCGAAATACACGAATTAGCTTTAAATGAACGCGAAACAACCGACTTAACTTCAATATCAAACGATATACACGATTTCGCTTCAAATTCGTGCGAAATAGCGATTTTAAACAAATGATTTAGCTACAAATTCATGTGATATGAACAATTTACCTTCAGATTAATGCGTTATACACGAATTAGCTTTAAATCAACGCGAAACATACGATTTAGCAGAAATATCCATGCGATATACACGATTTCGCTTCAAATTCTTGCGAAATAGCGATTTTAAACAAACGATTTAGCTTCAAATTCATGCGAAATGAAGAATTTAGCTTCAGATTCATGCGAAATACACGAATTAGCTTTAAATCAACGCGAAACATACGATTTAGCTTCAATATCATGCGATATACACGATTTCGCTTCAAATTCGTGCGAAATAGCGATTTTAAACAAACGATTTAGCTTCAAATTCATGTGATATGAACAATTTAGCTTCAGATTAATGCGAAATACACGAATTAGCTTTAAATCAACGCGAAACATACGATTTAGCAGAAATATCATGCGATATACACGATTTCGCTTCAAATTCTTGCGAAATAGCGATTTTAAACAAACGATTTAGCTTCAAATTCATGCGAAATGAACAATTTAGCTTCAGATTCATGCGAAATACACGAATTAGCTTTAAATCAACGCGAAACATACGATTTAGCTTCAATATCATGCGAAACACACGATTTCGCTTCAAATTCGTGCGAATAGCGATTTTAAACAAACGATTAGCTTCAAATTCATGTGATATCAACTATTTAACTTCAGATTAATGCGAAATACACAAATTAGCTTTAAATCAACGCGAAACATACGATTTAGCTTCAATATCATGCGATATACACGATTTCGCTTCAAATTCGTGCGAAATAGCGATTTTAAACAAACGATTTAGCTTCAAATTCATGTGATATGAACAATTTAGCTTCAGATTAATGCGAAATACACGAATTAGCTTTAAATCAACGCGAAACACACAATTTCGATTCAAGTTCGTGAGAAATAGCGATTTTAAACAAACGATTTAGCTTCAAATTCATGCGAAATGAACAATTTAGCTTCAGATTCATGCGAAATACATGAATTAGCTTTAAATCAACGCGAAACATACGATTTAGCTTCAATATCATGCGATATACACGATTTCGCTTCAAATTCGTGCGAAATAGCGATTTTAAACAAACGATTTAGATTCAAATTCATGTGATATGAACAATTTAGCTTCAGATTAATGCGAAATACACGAATTAGCTTTAAATGAACGCGAAACAACCGACTTAACTTCAATATCAAACGATATACACGATTTCGCTTCAAATTCGTGCGAAATAGCGATTTTTAAACAAATGATTTAGCTACAAATTCATGTGATATGAACAATTTAGCTTCAGATTAATGCGAAATACACGAATTAGCTTTAAACCAACGCGAATCATACGATTTAACTTCAATATCAAGCGATATACACGATTTCGCTTCAAATTCGTGAGAAATAGCGATTTTAAACAAACGATTTAGCTTCAAATTCATGCGAAATGAACAATTTGAGCTTCAGATTCATGCGAAATACACGAATTAGCTTTAAATGAACGCGAAACAAACGATTTAACTTCAATATCAAACGATATACACGATTTCGCTTCAAATTCGTGCGAAATAGTGATTTTAAACAAACGATTTAGCTACAAATTCATGCGAAATGAACAATTTAGCTTCAGAGTGATGCGAAATACACAAATTAGCTTTAAATCAACGCGAAACATACGATTTAACTCCAATATCATGCGAAACACACGATTTCGATTCAAGTTCGTGAGAAATAGCGATTTTAAACAAACGATTTAGCTTCAAATTCAAGCGAAATGAACAATTTAGCTTCAGATTAATGCGAAAATACACGAATTAGCTTTTAAATCAACGCGAAACATACGATTTAGCTTCAATATCATGCGAAACACACGATTTCGATTGAAATTCGTGCGAAATAGCGATTTTCAACAAACGATTTAGCTTCAAATTCATGCGAAATGAACAATTTAGCTTCAGATTAATGCGAAATACACGAATTAGCTTTAAATGAACGCGAAACAACCGACTTAACTTCAATATCAAACGATATACACGATTTCGCTTCAAATTCGTGCGAAATAGCGATTTTAACAAATGATTTAGCTTCAAATTCATGTGATATGAACAATTTACCTTCAGATTAATGCGAAATACACGAATTAGCTTTAAATCAACGCGAAACATACGATTTAGCAGAAATATCATGCGATATACACGATTTCGCTTCAAATTCTTGCGAAATAGCGATTTTAAACAAACGATTTAGATTCAAATTCATGCGAAATGAACAATTTAGCTTCAGATTCATGCGAAATACACGAATTAGCTTTAAATGAACGCGAAACAAACGATTTAACTTCAATATCAAACGATATACACGATTTCGCTTCAAATTCGTGCGAAATAGAGATTTTAAACAAAGATTTAGCTTCAAATTCATGCGAAATGAATAATTTAGCTTCAGATTAATGCGAAATACACGAATTAGCTTTAAATCAACGCGAAACATACGATTTAGCTTCAGTATCATGCGAAACACACGATTTCGCTTCAAATTCTTGCGAAATAGCGATTTTAAACAAACGATTTAGATTCAAATTCATGCGAAATGAACAATTTAGCTTCAGATTCATGCGAAATACACGAATTAGCTTTAAATGAACGCGAAACAAACGATTTAACTTCAATATCAAACGATATACACGATTTCGCTTCAAATTCGTGCGAAATAGAGATTTTAAACAAAGATTTAGCTTCAAATTCATGCGAAATGAATAATTTAGCTTCAGATTAATGCGAAATACACGAATTAGCTTTAAATCAACGCGAAACATACGATTTCGCTTCAGTATCATGCGAAACACACGATTTCGCTTCAAATTCGTACGAAATAGCGATTTTAAACAAACGATTTAGTTTCCAATTCATGCGAAATGAACTATTTAGCTTCAGATTCATGCGAAATACACGAATTAGCTTTAAATGAACGCGAAACAAACGATTTTAACTTCAATATCAAACGATATACACGATTTCGCTTCAAATTCGTGCGAAATAGCAATTTTAAACGAACGATTTAGCTACAAATTCATGTGATATGAACAATTTAGCTTCAGATTAATGCGAAATACACGAAATAGGTTTAAATCAACGCGAAACATACGATTTAGCAGAAATATCATGCGATATACACGATTTCGCTTCAAATTCTTGCGAAATAGCGATTTTAAACAAACGATTTAGCTTCAAATTCATGCGAAATGAACAATTTTGCTTCAGATTCATGCGAAATACACGAATTAGCTTTAAATCAACGCGAAACATACGATTTAGCTTCAGTATCATGCGAAACACACGATTTCGCTTCAAATTCTTGCGAAATAGCGATTTTAAACAAACGATTTAGATTCAAATTCATGCGAAATGAACAATTTAGCTTCAGATTCATGCGAAATACACGAATTAGCTTTAAATGAACATGAAACAAACGATTTAACTTCAATTATCAAACGATATACACGATTTCGCTTCAAATTCGTGCGAAATAGAGATTTTAAACAAAGATTTAGCTTCAAATTCATGCGAAATGAATAATTTAGCTTCAGATTAATGCGAAATACACGAATTAGCTTTAAATCAACGCGAAACATACGATTTAGCTTCAGTATCATGCGAAACACACGATTTCGCTTCAAATTCGTACGAAATAGCGATTTTAAACAAACGATTTAGCTTCAAATTCATGCGAAACGAACAATTTAGCTTCAGATTAATGCGAAATACACGAATTAGCTTTAAATGAACGCGAAACAACCGACTTAACTTCAATATCAAACGATATACACGATTTCGCTTCAAATTCGTGCGAAATAGCGATTTTTAAACAATGATTTAGCTACAAATTCATGTGATATGAACAAATTTACCTTCAGATTAATGCGTTATACACGAATTAGCTTTAAATCAACGCGAAACATACGATTTAGCAGAAATATCATGCGATATACACGATTTCGCTTCAAATTCTTGCGAAATAGCGATTTTAAACAAACGATTTAGCTTCAAATTCATGCGAAATGAAGAATTTAGCTTCAGATTCATGCGAAATTACACGAATTAGCTTTAAATCAACGCGAAACATACGATTTAGCTTCAATATCATGCGATATACACGATTTCGCTTCAAATTCGTGCGAAATAGCGATTTTAAACAAACGATTTAGCTTCAAATTCATGTGATATGAACAATTTAGCTTCAGATTAATGCGAAATACACGAATTAGCTTTAAATCAACGCGAAACATACGATTTAGCAGAAATATCATGCGATATACACGATTTCGCTTCAAATTCTTGCGAAATAGCGATTTTAAACAAACGATTTAGCTTCAAATTCATGCGAAATGAACAATTTAGCTTCAGATTCATGCGAAATACACGAATTAGCTTTAAATCAACGCGAAACATACGATTTAGCTTCAATATCATGCGAAACACACGATTTCGCTTCAAATTCGTGCGAAATAGCGATTTTAAACAAACGATTTAGCTTCAAATTCATGTGATATCAACTATTTAACTTCAGATTAATGCGAAATACACAAATTAGCTTTAAATCAACGCGAAACATACGATTTAGTTTCAATATCATGCGAAACACACGATTTCGATTGAAATTCGTGCGAAATAGCGATTTTCAACAAACGATTTAGCTTCAAATTCATGCGAAATGAACAATTTAGCTTCAGATTCATGCGAAATACACGAATTAGCTTTAAATCAACGCGAAACATACGATTTAGCTTCAATATCATGCGATATACACGATTTCGCTTCAAATTCGTGCGAAATAGCGATTTTAAACAAACGATTTAGCTTCAAATTCATGTGATATGAACAATTTAGCTTCAGATTAATGCGAAATACACGAATTAGCTTTAAATCAACGCGAAACATACGATTTAGCAGAAATATCATGCGATATACACGATTTCGCTTCAAATTCTTGCGAAATAGCGATTTTAAACAAACGATTTAGCTTCAAATTCATGTGATATGAACTATTTAACTTCAGATTCATGCGAACACACGAATTAGCTTTAAATCAACGCGAAACATACGATTTAACTTCAATATCAAGCGATATACACGATTTCGCTTCAAATTCGTGAGAAATAGCGATTTTAAAACAAACGATTTAGCTTCAAATTCATGCGAAATGAACAATTTAGCTTCAGGTTCATGCGAAATACACGAATTAGCTTTAATCAACGCGAAACATACGATTTAGCTTCAATATCAAGCGATATACACGATTTCGCTTCAAATTCGTGCGAAATAGCGATTTTAAACAAACGATTTAGCTTGAAATTCATGTGATATGAAATATTTAAATTCAGATTCATGCGAAATACACGAATTAGCTTTAAATCAACGCGAAACATACGATTTATCGTCAATATCATGAGAAACACACGATTTCGCTTCAAATTCGTGAGAAATAGCGATTTTAAACAAAGGATTTAGCTTGAAATTCATGTGATATGAACTATTTAGCTTCAGATTCATGCGAAATACACGGATTAGCTTTAAATCAACGCGAAACATACGATTTAGCTTCAATATCATGCGATATACACGATTTCGCTTCAAATTCGTGCGAAATAGCGATTTTAAACAAACGATTTAGCTTGAAATTCATGTGATATGAACTATTTAAATTCAGATTCATGCGAAATACACGAATTAGCTTTAAATCAACGCGAAACATACGATTTATCGTCAATATCATGAGAAACACACGATTTCGCTTCAAATTCGTGAGAAATAGCGATTTTAAACAAACGATTTAGCTTGAAATTCATGTGATATGAACTATTTAGCTTCAGATTCATGCGAAATACACGGATTAGATTTAAATCAACGCGAAACATACGATTTAACTTCAATATCAAGCGATATACACGATTTCGCTTCAAATTCGTGAGAAATAGCGATTTTAAACAAACGGTTTAGCTTCAAATTCATGCGAAACGAACAATTTAGCTTCAGATTCATGCGAAATACACGAATTAGCTTTAAATCAACGCGAAACATACGATTTAGCTTCAATATCATGCGATATACACGATTTCGCTTCAAATTCGTGCGAAATAGCGATTTTAAACAAACGATTTAGCTTCAATTTCATGTGATATGAACAATTTAGCTTCAGATTAATGCGAAATACACGAATTAGCTTAAATCAACGCGAAACATACGATTTAGCAGAAATATCATGCGATATACACGATTTCGCTTCAAATTCGAGCGAAATAGCGATTTTAAACAAACGATTTAGCTTCAAATTCATGTGATATGAACAATTTAGCTTCAGATTAATGCGAAATACACGAATTAGCTTTAAATCAACGCGAAACATACGATTTAGCAGAAATATCATGCGATATACACGATTTCGCTTTAAATTCTTGCGAAATAGCGATTTTAAACAAACGATTTAGCTTCAAATTCATGTGATATGAACTATTTAACTTCAGATTCATGCGAAATACACGAATTAGCATTAAATCAACGCGAAACATACGATATAACTTCAATATCATACGAAACACACGATTTCGATTGAAATTCGTGCAAAATAGCGATTTTATACAAACGATTTAGCTTCAAATTCATGCGAAATGAAAAATTTTGCTTCAGATTCATGCGAAATACACGGATTAGCTTTAAATCAACGCGAAACATACGATTTATCGTCAAAATCATGCGAAACACACGATTTCGATTGAAATTCTTGCGAAATAGCGATTTTAAACAAACGATTTAGCTTCAAATTCATGTGATATGAACAATTTAGCTTCAGATTAATGCGAAATACACGAATTAGCTTTAAATCAACGCGAAACATACGATATAATTTCAATATCATGCGAAACACACGATTTCGATTGAAATTCGTGCGAAATAGCAATTTTAAACAAACGATTTAGCTTCAAATTCATGCGAAATGAACAATTTAGCTTCAGATTCATGCGAAATACACGAATTAGCTTTAAATCAACGCGAAACATACGATTTAGCTTCAATATCAAGCGATATACACGATTTCGCTTCAAATTCGTGCGAAATAGCGATTTTAAACAAACGATTTAGCTTGAAATTCATGTGATATGAAATATTTAAATTCAGATTCATGCGAAATACACGAATTAGCTTTAAATCAACGCGAAACATACGATTTATCGTCAATATCATGAGAAACACACGATTTCGCTTCAAATTCGTGAGAAATAGCGATTTTAAACAAACGATTTAGCTTGAAATTCATGTGATATTAAACTATTTAGGCTTCAGATTCGTGCGAAATACACGGATTAGCTTTAAATCAACGCGAAACATACGATTTAGCAGAAATATCATGCGATATACACGATTTCGCTTCAAATTCTTGCGAAATAGCGATTTTAAACAAACGATTTAGCTTCAAATTCATGTGATATGAACTATTTAACTTCAGATTCATGCGAAATACACGAATTAGCATTAAATCAACGCGAAACATACGATATAACTTCAATATCATACGAAACACACGATTTCGATTGAAATTCGTGCGAAATAGCGATTTTATACAAACGATTTAGCTTCAAATTCATGCGAAATGAAAAATTTTGCTTCAGATTCATGCGAAATACACGGATTAGCTTTAAATCAACGCGAAACATACGATTATCGTCAAAATCATGCGAAACACACGATTTCGATTGAAATTCTTGCGAAATAGCGATTTTTAAACAAACGATTTAGGCATCAAATTCATGTGATATGAACAATTTAGATTCAGATTAATGCGAAATACAACGAATTAGCTTTAAATCAACGCGAAACATACGATTTAGCAGAAATATCATGCGATATACACGATTTCGCTTCAAATTCTTGCGAAATAGCGATTTTAAACAAACGATTTAGCTTCAAATTCATGTGATATGAACTATTTAACTTCAGATTCATGCGAAATACACGAATTAGCATTAAATCAACGCGAAACATACGATATAACTTCAATATCATACGAAACACACGATTTCGATTGAAATTCGTGCCGAAATAGCGATTTTATACAAACGATTTAGCTTCAAATTCATGCGAAATGAAAAATTTTGCTTCAGATTCATGCGAATTACACGGATTAGCTTTAAATCAACGCGAAACATACGATTTAGCAGAAATATCATGCGATATACACGATTTCGCTTCAAATTCTTGCGAAATAGCGATTTTAAACAAACGATTTAGCTTCAAATTCATGTGATATGAACTATTTAACTTCAGATTCATGCGAAATACACGAATTAGCATTAATCAACGCGAAACATACGATATAACTTCAATATCATACGAAACACACGATTTCGATTGAAATTCGTGCGAAAATAGCGATTTCTATACAAACGATTTAGCTTCAAATTCATGCGAAATGAAAAATTTTGCCTTCAGATTCATGCGAAATACACGGATTAGCTTTAAATCAACGCGGAAACATACGATTAATCGTCAAAATCATGCGAAACACACGATTACGATTGAAATTCTTGCGAAATAGCGATTTTAAACAAACGATTTAGCTTCAAATTCATGTGATATGAACAATTTAGCATCAGATTAATGCGAAATACACGAATTAGCTTTAAATCAACGCGAAACATACGATATAATTTCAATATCATGCGAAACACACGATTTTCGATTGAAATTCGTGCGAAAATAGCAATTTTAAAACATACGATTTAGCTTTCAAATTCATGCGAAATGAACAATTTAGCTTCAGATTCATGCGAAATACACGAATTAGCTTAAATCAACGCGAAACATACGATTTAGCTTCAATATCAAGCGATATACACGATTTCGCTTCAATTCGTGCGAAATAGCGATTTTAACAAACGATTTAGATTGAAATTCATGTGATATGAATATTAAATTCAGATTCATGCGAAATACACGAATTAGCTTTAAATCAACGCGAAACATACGATTTATCGTCAATTATCATGAGAAACACACGATTCGCTTCAATTCGTGAGAAATAGCGATTTTAAACAAACGATTAGCTTCAAATTCATGCGAAACGAACAATTTAGCTTCAGATTCATGCGAAATACACGAATTAGCTTTAAATCAACGCGTTAACATACGATTTAGCTTCAATATCATGCCGATATACACGATTTCGCTACAAATTCGTGCGAAATAGCGATTTAAACAAACGATATAGCTACAATATCATGCGATATACACGATTTCGCTTCAAATTCGTGCGAAATAGCGATTTTACAACAAACGATTTAGCTCAAATTCAATGTTGATATGAACAAATTATCTTCAGATTAATGCGAATACACGTATTAGCTTTTTAATCAACCGCGAAACATCGATATAGCAGAAATATCATGAGTTATACACGATTTCGCTTCAAATTCTTGCGAAATAGCGATTTTAAACAAACGGTTTAGCTTCAAATTCATGTGATATGAACAACTTTAGCTTCAGATTAATGCGAAATACACGAATTAGCTTTAAATCAACGCGAAACATACGATTTATGCAGAAATACATCGATATTACACGATTTCGCTTCAATTCTTGCGAAATAGCGATTTTAAACAAACGATTTAGCTCTCAAATTATGCCGAAATGAACATTCTGCTTCAGATTCATGCGAAATACACGAATTAGCTTTAAATCAATGCGAAACATACGATTTATCGTCAATATCATGCGAAACTCACGATTTCGCTTCAAATTCGTGCGAAATAGAGATTTTTAACTAAATATTTAGCTTCAAATTCATGCGAAATGAACAATTTAGCTTCAGATTAATGCGAAATACACGAATTAGCTTTAAAATCAACGCGAACATACGATTTAGAGAAATGATCAAGCGATATACCTCGATTTCGTTGGAATGTATTTGCGAAATAGCGATTTTAAACAAACGATCTAGCTTCAAATTCATGTGATATGAACATTTAGCTTCAGATTAATGCGAAATACACGAATTAGCTTTAAATCAACGCGAAACATACAGATCTTAGCAGAAATATCATGCGATATACACCGATTTCGCTTCAATTCTTGCGAAATAGCGATTTTAAACAAACGATTTAGCTTCAAATTACATGTGATATGAACAATTTAGCTTCAGATTAATGCGAAATACACGAATTAGCTTTAAATCAACGCGAAACATACGATTTTATCTTCAATATCATGAGAAACACACGAATTCGCTACAAATTCGTGAGAAATAGCGATATTAAACAAACGATTTAGCTTGAAATTCATGTGATATAACTATTTAGCTTCAGATTCGTGCGAAATACACGGATTAGCTTTAAATCAACGCGAAACATACGATTTAGCTCTCAATATCATGCGATATACACGATTTCGCTTCAAATTCGTGCGAAATAGCGATTTTAAAACAAACGATTTAGCTTCACATTCATGTGATATGAACAATTTTTGCTTCAGATTCATGCGAAATACACGGATTAGCTTTAAATCAACGCGAAACATACGATTTATCGTCAAAATCATGCGAAACACACGATTTCGATTGAAATTCTTGCGAAATAGCGATTTCAAGCAAACGATTTAGCTTCAAATTCATGTGATATGAACAATTTAACTTCAGATTCATGCGAAAATACACGAATTAGCTTTAAATCAACGCGAAACATACGATATAACTTCAATATCATACGAAACACACGATTTCGATTGAAATTCGTGCGAAATAGCGATTTTATACAAAACGAATTAGCTTCAAATTCATGTGATATGAACAATTTAGCTTCAGATTAATGCGAAATACACGAATTAGCTTTAAATCAATTGCGAAACATACGATTTAATCGTCAATATCATGCGAAACACACGGATTTCGCTTCAAATTCGTGCGAAATAGAGATTTTAACAAAGATTTAGCTTCAATTCATGCGAAATGAACAATTAGCTTCATATTAATGCGAAATACACGAATTAGCTTTAAATCAACGCAAACATACGATTTAGCAGAAATATCAAGCGATATACGCGATTTCGTTGGAAATTATTGCGAAATAGCGATTTTAAACAAACGATTTAGCTTCAAATTCATGTGATATGAACAATTTAGCTTCAGATTAATGCGAAATACACGAATTAGCTTTAAATCAACGCGAAACATACGATTTAGCAGAAATATCATGCGAATTACACGATTTCGCTTCAAATTCTTGCGGAAATAGCGATTTTAACTAACAACGGATTTAGCTTCAAATTCATGTGATATGAAAACAAATTTTAGCTTCAGATTAATGCGAAATACACGAATTAGCTTTAAATCAACGCGAAACATACGATTTATCTTCAATATCATGAGAAACACACGATTTCGCTACAAATTCGTGAGAAATAGCGATATTTAAACAAACGATTTAGCTTGAAAATCATGTGATATTAACTATTAGCTTCAGATTCGTGCGAAATACACGTGATTAGCTTTAAAATCAACGCGAAACATACGATTTAGCAGATAATATCAATGCGATATACACGATTTCGCTTCAAATTCTTGCGAAATAGCGATTTTAAACAAACGATTAGCTTCAAATTCATGTGATATGACTATTTAACTTCAGATTCATGCGAAATACACGAATTAGCATTAAATCAA